>NW_011967179.1:734757-742368 GCF_000949405.1 Vollenhovia emeryi | reverse complement strand
GTGTGCGTGCCGAATTTCCACCACGCGCCATCCCCCACTACCGCGGTGGCTAGGTGGCAGAAACGCAAATCTGAAGGTGCTATTATATGAGGCTTGTTTTCTGTTCCTACACTAGTGAACTAGTGCAATAAATTGGAGTAAGACAAGCATATTTTTTCTCATTCTAGCTTACTGCACTAGTTCACCAGTGCAGGAACAGAAAACAAACCCATGGAAGTGTCGTGCGTCAAGCGTCAAACGCGCGCGCAGCACCTTTGCGCAGATGTCTAAACGTGCAGATTTCAGCGTCTAAAGGTGCATTTTCATGCTGACGCTTGACGCTCACTTCGAGCGTCAAACTAGTTACTTTGGGGACTTTTTTGAATTGTAGCGTTAAGTGGACGCTTGACGCTGACTTCGAGTTGACGCTCGATTTGAGTGCCAAGACGCTCTATTTAACGTGTAAAGCCCGCTGCAGACGATGCTATTTTTCCTGCTGGATTGCTTGCAATTTAGTAAATTACTAGGAATCCTGAATGCTGAGTGGTGCAATGATAGTAATTTACTAAATCGCAAGCAATCCAGCAGGAAAAATAGCATCGTCTGCAGCGGGCTTAATTGAAATAAGCAAACTCTCCTTCGCCAATATTTTTAGATTGCACAATTGACGCTGTTAACGCCAAGGAAAGCTAAAATCTTTTTAGCTTTTTCCACTTGACGCTACAATTCAAAAAAGTCCCCAGAGTCACTAGTTTGACGCTCGAAGTGAGCGTCAAGCGTCAGCATGAAAATGGACCTTAATAGCACCTTCAGACTGGAGCGACGAGCGACGCGCGATTATCCAATGAGCGTACAGGTTTTATGGGAAAGCGTACAGTTTTCCTATAAATTAAGACTGCACGCCCATTGGATATCGCGCGTCGCTCGTCGCTCATCGCGTTCAGTCTGAATGAGCCATAATGACTAATGGAGATATGTTGTCATATGTTGTTTCTTTGAATTTTATATATTTATCTATTACATTCTTTAAAATGTTTTATTGACTATGTATAGTATATAATACACTTTTTTCCACGAAGAAGTATGTAGGTGAGAGGCAATTTGACTGGTGTCATTTTTTATTTCATTACAATTTTTTTAAATTTGAAATTGCTGTTCCTATGGTACCATATCACCAAACAAAAAGTCTGCACGTCTATGAACATATCACATTATATATACACATAATTGTTTTATAACATATAGGCATATGCCTCGGTGGTCGAATTGATTGAGACGCCCGCCTAGAGAGAAGGGAGGTCCAGGTTCAAACCCTGGTTGAGGTAATATTTTTCGCAATAAATTTTCTGTATTATAAAAATTGCCAGATATACGGTCAATAAAAATCATTGATGTTGTTAATTACTTCTGGCAACTTTTAAGAATATTCTTACTAGTTAATTGTTTTATAGTTAGCAAAAGTATTAATATACAGATTTAATTAAACCACTATTTTTTCGTGATGTAAATTAGTTAAAACATTAGATTTATTGGCGGATTTCTATATAAATATATGACAAAAAATGGTAATATACGGTACGAATTTTATTTATATCTCTTTTATTTCTTTACATTTAACAAAGTTACAGTATTAAGAATGGACTGTGTAGACAGTATTTGCAAAATGATTATGAAAACTATTTACATTTTCCTACAAATACAAAGACTATTAGACTACAGATACAAAAAAAAATGCGAAATTTCGTCTATTATTTTCCTCATTTAGTCTATCGAAAACAATTTTATTTTTATGCTTTATATTGAAGGTATGTGAGACACGCTTCCGATGGAGAAGAAATTCATACAAAATCGCTCTCAATTCTTCACGAAAATGATTTTGCATGTATGATAAACTTTTTACAGACGTGTCAAATTGCTTACAAACACATAAAGAAAATGTTTGTCCAATATTTAGTGCACAGGACAAATCTATATACAAATATGCTGCTAATTTTTACATTTACCAAAAATTCAAACTTGTTATAAAAAAAATTTCTTTCTCATTCTCTTTCTCTCTTGTTAGAATTATTTATCATGTGTTCCATAAAATATTTGAAATCTGTCAGCATATCTCTATTAAAGATATATTCTCGGACCGCGTGAAGAAAACTCGACGTACAAAAGTACCAGGTCGTAATTACCTGTTTAATTAATGTTTGATAACTGTAAAGATGTTGGTTTTCTCGTTCTTTGTGGAAACCACCACCAGCCCCTATCACGTAATTCAATAACGCTAGTGGAAAAATACCCTGTTTCCTAAATGACTCGATTTTGATGTCACCCTGTCTCTTGGACAACTTGGATCCATCCGCGTTTAATATTAAAAGGTAAGTGTCCATATATGGGAGGATTCCAGCCAAGCGCTCTGCACGATAGACAAGATTTCTAGTCTAATTTTGTAAGAATTTAATTGTCCTCTCTCTCTCTCTCTCAAGTAAAACAGCTTACTTGTAAAGCATAATATGCTTAGGTGTAGAAACTTGCCATTCAACGCCCCGTAAGACATGAGATATTTCCATAAAAATGGTCATCGACTACATTTGCAAAATGGTAAGTGGGATAGCCATCTGATTTTATGATAACTGGATCTCCCTCGGACTTGGTAAGATCATGCAACACGTCGCCGTAAACTATGTCGTGAAAGGCCGCCGGTGTGGACGCCAACTGATTGCGAGATATGCAACAATTATATTGCGAGATATGCAACATTTATATGTAATATGCAATTACGTATTATTTTATTGTCCTTGTTTGATGACGTCAAAAACAAGAAATGACACACTGAAAATTCTTGCGTGCTATTTTCAAATAAAAAGACGTTTGGATGAGAAAAATTAAGATTGAGCACATCACATTTATTTTACGTTTGTTTATTAACTATCAAAGAAGAGATAGTTTTCGGAATATTTTATAAGTGTACTAAAGCGATCTAAAGTGTTCTTTCATATTTTTATTTGAAAGTGACATGCAAGGATCTTCAGCATGTCATTTCTAGTTTCTGATGTTATCAAACAAGAACAACCGCAACGAGAAACGGGAATGCCGTAACTTGCTCGATGATTTCGGTGTTAACTAGCGACAACCTATAAAAACCGCGCTTTTTTCCCCCCAAGGATCATCTTTACTATTGGCTGTTGCTGGTTAACGAAAACCATCAATAGCAAGTTACAGAATCCCCATATTGAAGTCTTAAATCTGCAGAAATCGAGAAAGAGAAAGAGGCAAAAGCACCATAATTGATTTAAAAAAGTAATTTTTGCTACGTAGATTGCACTTTGAAATAAATTGCCGCATAGAGGTACATAAAAACATACATAAGCACATACTTATTTAAGTTTTTAATAAAAAAAATGTTACTAAATGTACAAATAGAGAGTGCATGTAATATTACAATGGCATATCTTATTCACGATGATTAATCAGTTATATTGAGAGCGTTTATGTTTGCCAATAAATCTTTAACGTCGTCCTGAACCTGATTCGAGGTGTTGGACAAGGACAAACGCGAACAGAAATTGCTCAATGTCTCTACTTGTTTTTGCGTATTGTTTTGCTTCTGTAGATACGCCATTAACATATTAATTACATCATGCATCTCCTCCTTGACTTTAAGCATATCCTCATTGTTACAGTTTCGTTGTAACATCCTCAATTTCGTTTTTGCTAATTGCAATGGATTGTAGCCATATGAGTCTAATGCGAGGACGTCAGTACCAGCGGTTAAGAGCGGCATCACTACCGATAGTTTGCTGTTAACCGTAGCTAGATGCAGCGGCGTGTTTCCTATGCAGTCACGCTTATTCGGGTCTGCACCGTTTTCTAATAGCAAACTAACTATTTTTGTATAACCTCTGTAACAAAGGACACAAAGTTTGAATAGTAATTTAATTTTGAGCTATTACCAGAATGTATACATACACATGTGTATTAATGACTTCACTAAAGTCTTGTATCCACGATCCAAGAACTGTGTCCAAGTTTTAGTTCCAAGAAATGCTTTCCCATAAACAATGCAAGTTGATTGGCTACACATTTCTCGGAACTAGAACTTAGATACAGTTCTCGGATTGTGGACACAAGATTTGATTCGAGAAGTTCTACTTTCAGACATATTACTCCGAGGGGGAAACCGCTGGCCAAAATCTTGTACACCAATGCCCACTAATGCCCAGTAGGCATTACGTTATCTTATTATCATATTTTATCTTATTTATCTTGTTTTATCTTGTTATATCTTATTACATCTTTATAATGCCCCAGCAAGGCTTAATGCCCAAACTAATGCCAAAAAATGCCTAGTAATGCCCAGTAAAGTCGCAAATCTGTACACCATAAAGCCCTCAGCGGTTTTCTCCTCGTGTTACTCATTTCATGTAAGAAAACATGGACATTTCTTTATTTTAAATACATAAATTACCTGCACGCTGAAATATGGAGAGGAGTTCGCCCATGTTCATCTTGATTATTAGGCGATACGCCAAAGTCCAAAAGTTTTTTTATCAGATCCACATTATTCGTGGTAGCAGCGAACCGCATCTTTTGTTCAACACGTTCAATTTGTACATCACTGAACAAGCGGATCATGTCTTTGTGCAATGTACGAAACATACGTTCTCTCATCTTATGGCGATAGACAGCACCTACGGCATTAAAATATTCTATGTATACAACAAAACTTACAATTAATCAAGAATCGAGATTATTATTTATACATTATGTAATACCCGCATCAACGCTTATTGTGGGATAGAGTGGACTAGACTAAGTCGAAAAGTCCTGACAGCGATTTTTAATAATTAATAACTCGTTAACTATTGCAAAACCTGCAAAGTGGTATAGGACTTTTCGACTTAGTCTAGTCCACTCTATCTCACAATAAGCGTTGATGCGGGTATTACATAACACCCTGTATAAATAAACATGTTTAAAATGAAAGAAGCTGTTTAAGGTAAAAAGAATAATGCAGTAAAGAGATATGATTATGACTTCTTTTAAAAATCAAAATAAAATTTAAAAAGTGCAAAATAACCAAAATGTAGATAGGTCAAAATTTGTAAAGGTACTCACTGGCTTTAGATAGCTGGCAACTCTTTTGCTTTCCGAGTGTTGGAAATACCTGAGACGAGATTCGTTTTAATCCAACGTTTATAATTATTATATTATTTTTAATGGTTACATTCAGCAGAAAACGGTAATACCGAAAAAAGGAGCACTAATTCGGTTGAAACCAAGGGATAAACTGCTCACCAAACTCATGTACACCAACGCCTACTAATGCCTAGTGGGCATTACTTTATCTTATTTTATCTTCATACCCCAGCAAGACCTAATGCCCAAACTAATGCCCAAAAACTGTCTAGTAATGCCCAGTAATGCCACAAATCTGTATACCACAATACCCTCAGCGGTTTACCCCTTGGTTGAAACTTTGTAATTTTGTGTACTTCAATGTGCAAACTTGAATGTGAAAGTTAAAATTGTCCCACTAAAGCAGGAAAAATAAGTTTTATTATGTGGTTATCACTGAAAGAGTGCAGCCTCTTTACCGATTTAGCTGAAACTTTACAAATTTGTCTATTTTGGTGCGTAAAATACGAGCATGAAAGTAAAAATCGTCGCTATGCATCAGAGAAAAGATCATAATGTGTTAGATATGACAAGATTTGAGAAATCTGCCATACCAAGCATGTAGCGTAGAATACAACTAGTAGAACAGCTGTCATATTTTAACGCATAACTTTTTTTTACTTTAAAGCAACGATTATAATTTTTACACCTGTATTTTACGCTTTAAAATATGTCAAATTACAAAGTTCCAACCAAATCAGCAAGGATATATATATATATATATATATACATATATTGAGTTTGACAAAAGCGAGAATTTTAATGTAGTGGTAAAAAATAGGCCTGTACATGTATATCAGCGACTTAGGTCCGATTTCACCAAACATCGTTTAACTTTAATCTTAGTTTAATTCACGTTTGTCTCTTTCTAAAGTAACAGCAGAAGAGGCCAAGAACGAATTAAGCTAATTAGGCTTAAAGTTAAACAACGTTGGTAAAATTGGGCCTTAAAGTGGCTCCATCAAATATCGCTTAACTGTAATCTTAGTTTAATTCATGTTTGTCTCTTTCTAAAAGAGAGCCTAATCTACAATGTGCTCTTTGCGTCTAGAAACATTCTATTTTATTTTAACATAGTCGTTCCAATATCGTCGCCGCGGACTCATCTAATGTAGCTGATGTAACCGTTGACTGCTTTGTTAAATTGTATTTAAGAGTCTTACTGAGGAAGACCCGAAGAAGGGCCAAAACGTTTTATATTAAAGAGAAATTCTTTCTACATGTATTGTGAGAACCGAGTTCCGTTCATTTTGTGGCTCACATTGGCACTTCTCCTTCCTATATATTCTATCTTATATCAGCAAATCAAAACGCTTAAAAAAACTTTGTCGACAATGTACAATTGTACAATGTATAATATACAATTTATCAACTTGCAAAAATTTTTTAAACATTTATTGTCTACAAAATAGGATGTTTCTAAATGCAAAGAGCACATTGTAGATTGGGCTTAACAGTTGGAAAGAGACAAAGTCTCCGCCTTGCATCTCTATTCTAGACAGAGCCTCTCGGACGAGTTCTTGGCGTCGTCCTGTAACTTGGAGCTGTTTACCAGCGTGCAGCGACAGTAGATACCTTGGTTTTGAATAACCTCTTCCTTTGCAAAAGCCTATCGATCTCGGTCTTGAAGGGACTCAGTCTGGGCTCACCCGGGAGGAACAGAGAACTGTGCATAAAAGCGGCCAACTCGCTCATGTCCATATGCATTATCATATGATCGTCGCGTCTGAGGTCCCGGCCGGCAGCTTGCTGTTGCTGGCCGTCTTGCTGAACGCTCGAGCTGTCATTCGAATCGTTTCCGGTTTCCACTCCCGAATCCACCGACGCCAAGTTAAAACTGAAATGCACAATCCCAGGACCAGGTGCATCATGATTAGGACTGTCGGACAGCATCGCCTCTTGCCCCCGTGAGTCCACATCATCCATCGATACGCTCTCCATCCCGTGAGTGAGAACTTGGTTAAAGAACAAGTCGTTGCGTACCACGGACAACTACGGACCTCTTGCTTTGTCACGTTTTAATTCCAAGTTCTGATATTTCCGGTCTCTCAGGGATGAAAACTCTTGGCTTCCACTCTCTAGCCCCATGCACCACACAGCAGTCAGCACCACAGATGACAGGTGCTGTATCTACCTACACTCTACAGTGCTCGCACACACACGCAAACGCAATCGTGTCCGTGTGTTGCGCGGAAAACGCTCCGCGCAACCAATAAAGAAAAAAATTGACCAGTCACAGCTAGAGCCATGGTGGAAGGGATAACATGGTGTGCTCAGTTCGGCTAAACCACGCCTACTTTTGCTTTGCGACGGCTATAGATTCCCAGGGCTATCAACCGTGAAAAGTAAAAAACATTTAGCGTTGGCAAGTTGGGTATGCTGCATCTATCGTCCTTGTTTCACGCATTTCCGAGCGTCTTAGTTTCTCTTTCTATCTTTGTACACGCGATGGAAAAAGGGAAACTG
>NW_011967179.1:709042-734354 GCF_000949405.1 Vollenhovia emeryi | reverse complement strand
CTCTAGTCACAGCCGAGTATTCATTCGCTCATACTTGACGCCGACTGAATGTATTTTTAAATAACTCCTATATGCAATCGTTTGTATTTCGTATGTAAACGTTTGTAGTGAAATTAGAAAGGTTTGTGAGTCATTCGTTTGTTTGTAATTAATTATTTTTCCACCGTATACTTAGCGCCACTAGATAAATTAGATAAAGTTTTTATATGGAATCATGGTATTTCGTATGAAGACGTTTGTAGTGCAATTAAAAAGGTTTGTGAGTGATCCAGATAATTTTAATTAAATATTTATTAAATAGAAGTTAGCCGGATTCAAAATTTCATTGATTTCTTATCTATGATACTGAATGATTTAAGACATAAAGTCCGTATCAGACTACGGATTGGGATTGGGATTAGATTGAAATTTAAGCAATCACAGTAAAGTTTACTAATCTCAAGTTCAGTAACTTTTACTCTGATTGGTCAAATTTCAATCTAATCCCAATCCCAATCCGTATAGTCTGATACGGGCTTAAGAATTGCCTGTCACACCATTTCAGGACGCCTAGACCGAGGGGTAGTGAAAATAAAAATTTCAATATAAGCGTTGTATTAAATTTATAGATAATATAATTGTTCCATAAATCGCCTGTAAACTGCAATAACAACTACATCTGAGAAAGTCGATATGTCTACTCAGACTCAAAGGTAAATGGTTCAGGAAAATTAATTTTTTAGCTTTTAACTTTTTACTTTCTTTTTATTATTAACTTAACTAAGTGCATAAGCATATGCATAACGAATTTGATTGGTCCATTTCCTTATGCATTTGCTTATAGACCAATCAAATTTGTTATGCACGGAATTATTGAAACGGTTCTATCAGAATGACCCTGTGATTGGTGAGGCTGGATTCACATGGAGCGTAATTTGCGTAGCGTAACCTGCGTATCACCAATCACAGGATCATTCTGATAGAACCGTTTCAATAATTCCGTTGAAATAGTTCCGTGATTGGTGATACGCAGGTTACGCTACGCAAGTTACGCTCCATGTGAATCCAGCCTGAGTCACCTGATCGAAAACTCTGCATCCTGATTGGTTCTCATAAGCAATCCAGTAAGAAATTGTATCGTGTGCCGTTGGCTTAAGCAGTTACGACCAATAGCATTTTGGTACAAATGTTATAAAAAGTAATATGGCTGCGCGCAGAAAGTAGCGTCGCGAGCGTGAAAGGGTTAACATTTTCGTCGAATAATGAAACGGATATATAAAATTATTCTAGTGTAAGTGCATTCTCCATACGTAGAACTTAATATAGATCTTGAATACTTAAAAAAATGAAATATACTGTTGTAACATCCATAAAACATTCTCAGAATTAATCTGTGCTACATTGAATTCGAATGCGTTCGAATTTCGCGGGTGCACTTGGATCTAAATTTCATTGGATGCTGCCGTCCAATAGCTGTCAATATGCGCATTTGCCCACCTTTCTTTTTACGGCTGCGTTCGGAAACACCACCCGAATGTCCCCGTGTATCATTTTATCCTTATTTAATATTCGGTGAGCAACAAGGATAAAACGATCCACCGAAGCACTCGGGTGATGTTTCCAAACGTAGCCTACATTATGGTTATACTATAATTCGGCCTTTCAGATCAGTTGCTCTACGACGTTGCTTCTTCTTTCCTCCTTAGTAAGCCAGTGTGGTCGAAGTTGTTCAGAAGGACGGAAATCTTAGTGCCCTTGGCGGTCCAATAAAGAAGAGAAAGGAGGGATTGCGTGAATCATACCAAGTCACACGATCTCGTTTCGAGGAGACATATGTCGGTCTATCTCTCGTGATCTGTTAGTCAAAACTTAAGAAATGGGAGTCCCTTCGTCCGCGAGTACGAAAGTCGACACATTGAACGAGATCTATTATTTGAAAAGTAAGTTTGCTTCTCAGGGAATAAGACCGTGCTTTCCAGCAAGCGACACAAGTCGACACAAATGTCGTTCTGTCTTTCTTCGCATTCAATGAATAATAAAGACAGAACGACACTTGTGTCGACTTGTGTCGCTTGCTGGAAAGCACGGAGAGTGTCCTGGGCGTTTATCCGGAATAAAGACCAAGAGTAAGATGTGTAGTTTGATCCGTTTGAACTTCCGACTCGGCGAGAATACATCTCCCAAACAAGATGTTAGCGGTCTGAGGCTCGAGCATGAATTGTTTTCTCTAGTGTAATGTTTCTCGTGAAGAACGAAAAACTTCCTTAACGAATTCAACATTTGCCGATAAAAATTTTTACTTTTCACGAGTTTACGCTTGGGGAAAAGATTCACGATTGAGTCTCTGCTGTCGGTCTCGTGTATTGCGACAGATTGTGGCATCAACCGTGTTTGCATTTTATCGGCGGAACCTACCGACGTAATCTGAGATTTCCAGCGGAGACTAGCCAGAGGAATCTGTCATTTTATCGGAATCCGTTTAAGTGGAATATGTCATTTAAATGATTATAAAATGGCAGATTCTCTGCTTGGTTTTTTGCAATCTATTTTTTGGTTTCTTGCAGTCGATAGATTTTGTTCAATTTTTACACTCAAATGTCGATAAAATTTATAGCAACGCGGTGCAAAATTTGCTCCAGAAAAACATTTTAGTATAAAAAACAAAAGTATGGTTTTAGTTCGGAACAACTCTGGAGAATAGACTGCTGAGAATGCTGAGATAGCAATGGCGACATAAATAGCGCAGGTAGATCATTTGTTAGCACCACTGCTTCCACAAGTCTGCTAAATGAACAGTTTGATGACACGTTGACCCGACAGTGACGGTAGCGCGACGTTTTTTGTATTTTGTATGATGTCCTTCAATTAGTTCAAAGTATTCCATATATCTCAAAATAGGACTGTACTGGTTCTAAAAATTTATCACATCAAGCTGTCTCATTAGGATGAAGATAAGTTTTTCGATGTCTCTTGGTCTTTATTGCAAGCTTTTTCTACCTACACACAGTTAAAATTTAAAAGTTCTGTCATCGAGACAAAGCAATCCTTTTGTTCTGCTATAATATACTATTGTTATATGAGATTAACTTGTATATAATTACAGGTCGGATAGAGCAGTATAAACAAAAGGCACAGATAACCTTGCAGTCCAGTAATGAAACTAGCTGTTCGAGCAGAAAGTTGAAATTTGTAATGCCAAAAGTTCAGTCGGACCCAAAGTGTCTGGTTTGCGCTACTTCTTTAAATTCTAAAATGTTACCTGAGAGTTCGGCTAAAAATGTGCACGTAAAATCTAGATTGCTCGCCACAAACGTACACGTTAATCCAAACTTTAAACCGCAACAACTAACAGTACATATCAATCCGAATATCCATGCTAAGCCTCTGATACATATTAATCCAAAGATGATGCACGATATTTCTAATTCAAATCAAAATTTCCAAAATGTAAGCACAACAAACACTACGATACACACTACGATGCAAACAAACATAGATAACTGTACGGGGCAAACGAATGTCAAGAGGTCTATATATGTTAATCCGACATTATTGAAGAAATTATCTTCTTCCAAAGAAAAGTCGACAAATTCCAGAGAATCTGTTACGACAGAGCGACTTGTTCGCTCAAGGTTGAAGTTTGTAAAAAATATCGATAATCGAAAGATCTCGCCACGGAAGGCTAGTAGCTCCAGCATTGTACTTTTATCACGTAGGAAGCTCGTGAGAGTGTCGAAACCTCCAGAAAAATATGTAGGATTAAAAGAAAAAAAATTTGAGACAGTGTCACAGAAAATCTTGAAAGTAAAACCATCGATGAGAAATACATTACAGTCTACTAGTATGATGTCTAATTTATCAAAATTAAATGTCAGTAAATCTAATAATAAGTCTAAAGTGACCACATATAAAATAGATAGAACCATGTTACATGTACCCAAAGCTAAAGGAACCAGCCTTCCAAAAATGACAAAAGTTCTGTAAGTAACGTATACTATTAGATTTAACAAGTTATAAAATGAATTGGTTTGCAATTAGAAAGTTTATATTACAGACACGACACGAAGAAACTCGTTACTATTGGTGGTATTGTTTATAGAGCTTCCAAAAATAAATTAATTCGAAGGAATTCTGTATTGAAACGTATGTGCATTGTATTATAGTTTCATTTTATTTTTTATTATTAGTATTAAGTCTATACAGTTTTATAATTTGTAAATATGTATTCTGTTAATTTTCCTTTTGGAAATTCAGGGAAACGATCAGTCAGTGGAAAAAATGATAAATTTATTCTCACTAATAAAAAACAACAAATGGGCAAAGAAACTTTAAATAGTATGTCAGAAACGAATGTCAATAGTAAAACAAGACTTAGTTTAAATATATTTCCGAAAGCTACTTATAAAAATAGTATCAGGTACAGTAATGTATACATATAACTCTCTAAGAACTGGATTAATTATTATCAGTTTTGATACAAACCTCTTGGCTTGTTTCCAGCAATAAAGCGAAACAAAGAAGCATACGAATTCTACGAAATAAAATGCACAAGAATAACCAGCCTTGCTTAATTTACCAACGATTCGGATCTTGTCCAAATTATGAAAATGGAAAATGTGTCAAACGGCATGATAAGAAGCAGGTGTCACTGTGCAAAAAGTAAGTTAATACTTGAAACATTGAATGTATCTACCCCTTTTTTACCTAAAATTCAGCTGTTTATATTATTATTAGACAGAATTATGTCAAGCTACATACAGGATCATTTATTTTTATATAACCAGATAATTTTTGGAGAAATATACAACTTAAATAAATATATAACTTATTTTTCAAAGAATTACTTTCAAAACTTGAATAGTTTTCAAGGAGAAATAATATGGCAATCTTTCATTGCTCATAGAATTACGTCAAGATCAAGTTAGTTCATTTTTCTCAAATAAAAATCTCGTCAATCTCAATTAATTTTTATTGTGTATTTTGTAATTGATGTCAAGATGTTTACAAAACCTCTATGAGTTCTATTTAAATTTAAATCATTAAACATTTCGTTAGCAATAAAATGTGTTGTCTGGTCAGTGTGAGTCCTTACTTCTCGAAAAAAAAACAAGTTTAAACCTTCTTAAATCTTACATTCTTTTCTCAAATTATTATTATTAACATTAGTACACAATCTCTCTTGAGATAAAATTATTATTTTAATTATTACAACAATTTTGAAGTGTTTGACAAGTGCTAACGTTCATTCATATCTTTATAGTTGCAGTTGTCAATTCTTTTTCGAAAACAATCCTTTTAATGTTCATTTCTTTACAAGTTATTTATTTATATTTAATTATATTAAAATAAATCTTTGTACATATGATAACTATAACATAAAACAATAGTAAAATCTTATATGTATATCCAATGCAGTAAATTTTGTTATTTCTGATAAAGCAAGATAACAGAACAGCGAATGTTAAATGGTGTAATTTTTAAAAATATATTTAGTTTTCTGCAAGGAAGATGCTTCTTAAAGAAATGCTCTTTATCTCATGATGTTGGACCTGAGAAGATGCCTACGTGCAAGTACTTCCTCGATGGCTGTTGTACGAGAGACGCTTGTCCTTATCTTCATGTTAAAGTGTCTTCGAACACTTCAATCTGCATAGACTTTTTACAAGGATACTGTGCTAAGGGAAATAAGGTAACCGCAGTCTCTAATACTTTAACCGACTACTGTATGGTACATTATTCATATATTTATAATCTATTAATTTACGTACAACAAATATAATTTGTTTTAACGAAAATTTCTTTTAACAAGTTAAGATCTCGGATATGCAACCTGTGGGCCACAAATTAGTCATAACATTTTGTGAGACATAAATTTTTATGGCAGAGCTAATTTTTAATCAATCAAGACTGATAATGTCCGACTGTTGACATGCAAAAAGCATATAGAATATATTAAAATATAAAAATCTATTAATTGACTCGTGTAGCCTAGAGAGCCTCTCTCGTGTGTCCCGTGTGGACATGTAAATCTGAGATCGCTGACACAAAAGAAGAAAAAGATACTTTAATAAGAAGAAGTTTAAGATAATCTTTTAATTATAACTTAGAAGCCAAATATCTTATGCAAACGGCTTGTAATAATATTTTGTTAAACGCAAAGTACTGATTTGTTCTCCTATAGTGTCAACGGCGTCACGAGTATCTTTGTCCTGAATTTAACAAGTCGGGGAATTGCAGCAAAGGTGAGTGTTGTCCTTATCCTCATAAATCGCATTCTTCTAATTCCGAAAAAAGCACCAAATATTTGAGCAAGACGCATGATACGCAAAAACATCATGCAGCACTTACCACAAAGGATAATTCCGAGATCTCAAACTCGGAGGGTAGATTAAGATATTACGAAATAGCTGGTGGTTTACCTGAAGAAATTGAGAAAAAGAAAGAAATTCCAATTGCCGATCCTGTAGAACAAAGTCTAGTAAACGAGAATAAACAAAATAAATATTTAATCAAAGAAAATAAATGTGAGTTGGAGACAACGGTTTATGATCGTAATAATGCAAAAAAGAAATTTTCTATTGGCAGTTATATCCCTATTGATCATCTTTAATTTTTTTCTAAATAAGTTTTCAAGTTAATTTAAGATGATAACCATTAAATATAATTAATTGAATTATTTCACTCAAGGCATATGTGTTTGGAGATCTCATTTTTAATGATTATTATATATTCGTTAGAAAATTACATAAATCTTTCGTATAGTTATTTGAAAGCACAAAATTAAATTTACTACCGTTTTTGTTTTATAATGAAATGTTACGCTACTACATTCTATTATGGTTCATAATATTATGAATAAGTAATTTTCATGTAATACGAGTACTCTATGTGCTGTGGTATATCGAGTACTAATCCTAGGTATCTAGATCTACCTAGGATACTTGTTAACCCAATGATTGATTATCTCGGATATATTATATTACAAATAATTTATATTGTAAATTGTAAATATATATTACAAAAATATATAATAAAAGGGTAACTTTCCTATTTACAAACATTCTTTTTTTACGAATTATTTGTAATAGAAATTTTTTATCATGTATTTACGTATGTATTTATAATTTTATATAAATCTTGGAGCGATTTCCACCATACATATGCACGATAAATATCGAGAGAATAATTGTTAGCCCCGGAAAAAAATTGAAAATTTTCATATACATATATCTCGACGTAATATCTAATTGTACCTCACGTAAGATCCAATTAAAAAAATTATCATATCTTCAGAGATTTGACATTTTTCTTGAATATTCGAGATTATATATTGAGATCTAACAAAATCTAATTAGTTATAAAAATAGCCCTAATAGGATATTTAATTCGATCTCAATAAATAATAACCTCGATTATTCAAGAGAAGTGTCAGATCTCTGAAGATCTGATAATTTTAGAATTGGATATAATTAGATATTACATGATTAAGATATACATATATATAATAAAATATTTCCATTTTTTCTCGGGGTGTGAAATCAAATCTTCAGCTGGTGTGAATAAAAATAATTTGATTGTATATCTTATGATTGATAAAGTATTTAAGGCTTCTGGCACCGGTATTCATAGTCGATTCTTATTTCAAAATCATCTTAAGTGTTGTCTTAAGACGCTAATACGACTCTGTGATTGGTTGAAATCACATTAAGAGTATACTTAAGATGATCTTAAATGTAAGAACGGACTATGAATACAGACCTTAAACTTTCTGATCTACATTTCTTATTGGTTTTTGATTTATATCGAGCTAAGATATTATTTACTTGAATATCATTTACTCATTATTTGATGAACCAAACAGATAAGACGACTGCTGATTAATTAATTGGCTCGTTTTGAAGAAGAGTTAGCATAGATCTACGTGCAAATTGTTTTGTTCGAAGTATTGCTGATTCTTCTCATTATTACATTATTTTTTAGACTAGACTTGGTTCTTGTTTTCTGTCGTAATAACGAAGCTTATGTAACATCTAATTATACATAGAATAAAATTAGATTTCATATAATTTTACACAAAATGTGATAATTACGCGCGCACATATACGCATACACGTACATACATACATGACATACGTTTTATATGTATGTACATACGTATAGTTATAAAATATTTGTATATTTGGTGTATATTTAAATAAATAAAAATATAAACAGACACAAACAGTTCGTGTATTTTTTCAGCATAAACATCATATCAAACATAATATTTGTTTATACAGATAGCGAGAAATAAAGCTTTATAGTTTTCATTAAAAATTAAAAAGTGTAAATTCGCGCTTTCATCTTGCACACTATAGGATATTATTTATGTATATCCACAAATGAAAAGACAGTGGATTAATCCTAAGTGGATCAAGAATCCTAAAGCAAATTTTCGTGAAAACGGATATTATTAAAATATTTTGCAAAAACTGACAAATCTTAGAATTACTCTTTATCAGTCTTTCAATTATATATAAGAATCCAATTTGTTGAATGGTTATAAGCTAATAAAATAGGACTGTGTAATAGCAAGGATATATTACTTTGGTCAACGGATGCTGATACTATTAACCATTGTTCAAGCCAGCTTCTCATACTTTCTATGGACATATTTGCAGGATTTACACCTCTAAAGGATAGTGCCTGGAAAATAAACAATAAAATAATGTTAATATCTTTCGTGTAGGAGTGTTACATGTTGTATGAAATAATATTATAGTAAATTTTAAATTAATTTTATATATATTGTATCTAGAGCTCTTTCAAGATACAGAAAAAAAAATAGAAGTTACATTATAAAAATACTGAAGATGTATTTTCTATCTTATATAAATTACAATGAAGTAAGTAATAATAAATGATAAAAATCTTTCGTGTTACAAATGTGCACATTTTTAAATACACTAAAAGCATGAAACTAACAAAAGGTATCTACCCATCGCATCGCCTCATTAGACATTTCTTTTACTCCTCCTTCTCGTACAATAGCGCGATCCATTCGCAATATTAACATACCCCTTTCCGCCAATCTTCTCCTCTTGAAAGGTTTCCATACTGACATACCGTGTATCGCCAATAACTCTTTCTGAAATACACATCTCCGTGTTACAGCAAGCACTCTCGGTGAACAGACTCATGTTAACAAGTAACGAGTGCAACGACTTACTAGGTGTTTTCTCTTGAGATTACCGAGAGAATACGGTGGGCCTGAAAAGAGCTTGGAACAAACTACGATATTCTTGGTGGTTGGATGCGTGCCGCTTCCTAAGCAGGCGATAGCGTCGCGCCATTTAATTCTGAGCGCCTCGTTCTTGATGCCCTTGAGCTCCGCTTGCATGCACCTAAACAGCGATCTGTTGTGCTTCAGCCTCGCCTTGTGGCCGGACAGCATGAATTCCAGTTTCTGCTGCAGCGTCCAGAAGTGCGACGTCAGTAAATAGCGCGGAAAGTACAGGGCTAGAGGGAAAATGACGTAATTCGTGAACGGAACAGCCGAGAGCAGGAACAGCGGCGAGAGCTTCCAGAGATCCTTGGGCATTGTGTGCACCAGCTGCAGCTCCTCCCGCGTCAGGCTCTCCACGCCGTTCAACGTTTGCTTCTTTCTCGCGGTGATAAACCTCTTAAGGTCCATGTACACATCTTTGCTGCCAACGCTGAACACACGGTACACCTGCATCGTACGCGGAAACTTTTGCTCCAGCGTGCGCTCGTAGTTTTTGATGTAATTTATGTACTTGCCGAACCAGAACTGTTTAAGGTGGGCTACTTTGCCCGACCTTTCCGTCCCGTTGGCCGCCTTCACGAGACCCCGTTGTATCGGGGTGCGCATTAGAGGCTCCAATGTGTTCCTGCCTTTGCGCACAAGTGTCCTGGATATTATCTTGTACATTTTAAGATCGGTTCCTCACCAGAAAGGCGAACGGCATCTCATGGGATCGGTTAGCCTGAAAAACCCTTTCCGTCCGAACCACTTCTGAAAATTGCCAACCCCAGGAAAATCGTCAAGGTGTGCTCCTTCATGTTACTAAAGCTTGATTTAGCATAATTGCCTAAAAAAAATTATATTCATAATTATTTATGATCGTAAACATACGCAGTCACGTGCCTCCTAGCTTGACACATTCGGATATTTTTAGTAACTGCGCGCATTACCGATATTTTTAATTTTTTTTCAAATTACTCCTGCCAGAAAGTAAAGCCCGTTGCAGACGATATGCTATTTTTCCTGTGCTGGATTGCTTGCGATCTAATAAATTACTATCGTTTTCGCCCGGCTGATTCGCGGCGCCTTACAACCATTTTCATTTTTGGAACTATTACGTTATATTTTCAAGCACTGCCGATAAAGTCTCCACTTGGCGGGTAATGCAGTGCCCAATTTTGGTTGCGTTCCGTGCTGCATGCATGAAATGTCGGTAACACGAGAGTGTTATTGATTTTTCGTAACGCGAGTAATCGGAGTAATCGTTGCGATTGTATTTTGAGAGACATAATTAGATATTACACGATTGAAATATACAGCTGATGGTGCCGACTCGGTATCAATCAATCTACTGAGGAGAGAACGTAAACGTAGCGCATTCGAACGTGTCCCTGATCGCGGACGATTATTGAGGAGAGCGGATTCTCCGTCGATGAGCCGACCATGACGGAGTGGTACCAAGCGAGGATTCTGCGTCTGTGCGAATTGGACAATGCCGAGGACAAGAGGAACGTTCTCACGGACATCAAGCTCAAATTCGGCGCCCTGAATAACCGGGACGCCGAGCAGGTCGCCCGCGGCCTGGACTACGGGCCGCTCTATTCGCAGCTAACCTCCAACGACAGGTATGTACGATGACGGGTGAAATTTCTGCGAGTCTCACGGACGATAATTTATGCGTGTGCACACTGCACATACGTATATACTGTTAAAAAGAGCACACGCGAGGAGAGAATCGCGTTATCCGGGTGGTAATATTTTTTACTGATATAGAATTCGGTTGAGATTGAACGTCTCTTTCAGCTGACCCCGTTTCGTTGTCATTTACGCAATATCTCGATAAAACTTCAGAGAAAAGTTATTTCAACAATTTTTTTGTTAAAAAGTAACGCAGCTCTTAAATTTCATAATATCTAAAAGATATTTGATCTTTTTTTTTAACAATATACCATAGCTCATAAAGTTCTTCAAAATACCATGTTGTCCCACGATTACTTTATTTTTAGGGTAAATTTTCAAAGAAAATTCTGTCCGTGTAGATATGAAATTGAAGATGAATCTTTCTATGTTAGTCGGACAAAAGTGACAGGTTTTTTTTTGCAGAATAGCATTCAATTTGTTTCTGTTCAGCAACTTCTCACAAGCAACAATAACAGTTCTAGCTGCGTAGCATTTGTAAAATTCTTGATGATCATTTGATTGAATTTATTTTGCTTCTCGTATCGACTGCGTAATATAACGCTCTTGAGATCTGCTACCAAGAGCTCAAAGAATTCTGCTTTTCGTTCTTTCTACAGAGAAGTCGTAGAGCAGATATGCGACCTTCTGACCATTTTGTTCGGCCTGCTGGAACCTGGGGAGATTTATCAGAAGTATTTGGTCGAAGTGTCCACTCTGATAACCAATCCAAATGCCAGCGTGAGATTACTCGTGCTGCGCGAGTTTCTGCGTACGGCCTTGCATCCGCAAAAGATATTTGAGCTGCTCGCGGACACCACTCTTCTCATCTCAATTGTAACGAGAATCGGCGACAACGACTTGAACGTCGCCGAATGCGCGATGAGCGTGGTGAAGAAGATTGGAGAAAATCCAAACGGCTTGCACATCCTGTACAAGGGCGAGCTCCTTAGAACGTTCGCCAGGCTGCTGCAGAACGACGCCATTAGCTTTCGCGTTTACGAAGTGATCGTGGACATTGCCAAGACGTCTCAAGAGGCGCTCGAGATATCGGCCCAATCGGGCTTTTTGAACAGTTTGATCAACATACTGGAGAACGAGGACATACTGCTCCAATTGAATGCCCTGGAGATACTGACTCAACTAGCCGTGTTCGAGGAGGGCCTGAGTTATCTAGAGCAGCAAGAGGTGCTGAGCAAGCTCGTCCAGAAAATAGCGCAAGTCAACGAGAATCCCCTGTCGAACCTTCTGATCCCCGGATTGATGAAGTTCTTTGGTAACGTCGCGCGTCACTGGCCCAACGAGTTATTCTCCAGATATCCCGTGATAATCTCCGCGCTCTTCGACGTGATAGACAGCGGGGATCAGAATATCCTGGGTCCCGCGTTGGATACATTGGGATTTGTGTCCGCGAGCATCGAGGGCAAGTACGCGTTGCAGGCCCTGGGGGACGCGATGCCGAGCGCCCTTAAGAAAATCGCCGAGATAGTGCAGAGAATGCCCACTGCTCTGAGAATTCGCGGCTTAAACAATCTCGCCCTCATACTCGAGGTCAAGAGAGTCGAGCAGGACAATCGAATTTTGTCCCTGACGAAGCTGTGGTTCGACTCGCTCTGCGACGATCCATTGGGTATGATCGTGGCGATGTGCAGACAACCGTTTGCTGATATCAGACAGGCTGGTCTGGAAGTGCTGGCGGTTATTAGTCCACAAGTGTGGGGGCAAGAATACATATCCACGTATCCTGGCCTAGTAGAGTTCCTATTAGATAGAAATATCGAATCATTTAAAGAGTGCAAGGATGCGAAATACCAAGTTGTCAAGTGTTTGTCTCAAGCGGAACGGGATATATTCGACGCGGATACCATGCAGAAATTCAAGCAGTTCGTTAACGAGGGTCCATACTTTGTCGATGTTAATACGGAAGTCGCGATTGAAGGTGCTTTGTAAAGCAACGGGGAATAAACTGTACACATTCAATATTAAACATTATGTTAGGCATAACATGATGACATGAGCAACTTCAGTGAGGGACAGAAATATTTATTTTTCATTTTATTCGTAAGCGAAAGGTTAGTACCACAGAAGGTTGGTCTTTATTCGACGTTCTTGTATTTAAGTACAAATAAGCCAACGTTATTGAAATACCTACGTTTAGTCTCTTTTTTTCCGAGCGGTTCTCCTCATTAACGAAACATTATCGACATTATATAACTGGAATTTATATACAAAGAGAAATAATTTATTTTATATCTAGCGATACACAAAAGGATCTACATTGTTACATATTTGAAACAAATCAAATAAATGGTATTAAAATACATGCGTATATATGTATTAATGTTCGCGATATTTTATCATTGTTCTTCGCGGATTTACGAAATTTATACGTAATGTGTAAATAAGATCATATAAATAATTGCACGGGCATATGATGTGCGTTAAATATACTTTAATCTCTATTGTATACGTTTCCGCTTTTTCGGTGAGATAATTTTCAGCATGCTGACCACCGGTGCTTCAAAGGCGACCGACACTACAAACGACAACGCATACGACAGCACTAGCTGCCCCAGGAAGGTTATCATCTGAAAAATAAAAAGTTCTTTATACGACAATCCGCTGTTGATTTGTTTCCTCGGTCGCAAACTTACCATTACGTCCTTCCCTAGATGAAACGGAGAGTCTAGATTCATAGCGGTTAGACGAATCACAAGCGGATGAACTAGGTAAGAGCAGTAAGTCACTCTGCTGAACGGGTACAAGAGCGGCCACGATAGAATCTTATTAACGTATCCTGCAACACGGCCCCAGTTTGATGTCTCAGTGTAGCCCAATTAATTAGTTTCATTACAATTAATCCAATGATTTCTCACCACCGTAGCCGGTACTACACGCTATTACGATCCACGCTAGACCTAGCGCCCATGCACTGTGACTCAAGGATGAATAAGCAGCTGCGGTAACGGGTGCAAGTTCCGCCTCATAGAGACCGTAAAGCAAACTCAAGAGACACGCGGACGACAGGAGCCACCCCACGACGACGGTAGTCTAGAAATGATAACGTCTCAAATCTTTCTCCAAGTAATGGAAGCTAAGTTTTTAAATTTTGCGTCTCGAAGAGGAATGTTCAGACCAAGTAAATGTCTCTGAACTAGACTTTTAAGGAACGTTCAAATGTCGAGTTCTTTTAGACACGCCCATTGAATCTTGCTCACTCTTGGAATTTTTGTTTTTATCGATCGTACCTTAGACATTTTCACTTTGCAATCAGTCTTAAAGAGAAAGTAGCCGACGGTCATGCCAATCAGATAGGGACCCAGTCTCGTCCATGGCTTGTCGTAGATCTTGTCGAAGAGGGCCAGCGGATCGTCCAAGCTCGGCATGTGATTATTAACTAGAGCGATGTAGCCAGTGGTTACCCATGAGCTTATTAACAGACTGACTAACGCGAAAGCTGCGATTTTGAAGTGATTCGTAGCCAGTATCAAAATCACCCCACCCACGATATAGAATTGCGTATCGTCTGCTAAATACCAACTCCAAAGCATACACTGTAAAATTAACAACATAAACTTACTTGGAGGTAAAGCAAGATTTAAAAATCTACAAAACGGAGTGAATTAAAAACAGATTAAATTAAAATTAGAGAGATTAATAGCATAAAATTGAATTATTATTGAGCCAACATTCTTGAAACATTGGAAATTCTGAATTCTATTCTAAGGAATAAGTAAAGTGAGACGCACCATTTGATCGACGGGAAACCAAGTATTGATATAGAGCAAATTTCTCCACCAATAATTGGGGCAATTATAATGATCTGCTGTGGGAGGTTCAAAAACGGAATTTGTGTAGAAATACTTCATCGAGATCTCGACTACACCCAGCACGAACATGTACGGCGTGGTGAGCCTACAAAATCGGTATACAAGAAGCCCGACGAATTTCAGAGTGCCTGCGGCGAAGCCTCGTGTGCCCTGCGTGAGTCTCTTAAGATCCCCCTTGGCGTTGGTTCTAAAATACAGAAAGCTCACAAGCAAACCGCCCATAAAGAAAAATGTATCGACGCTGAAGGCCCCGTTTGTGATGGTCTGGAAGAGGAATCGCTTCTCCACCACTTTACGATATTCCATGTTGTCCGAGTATTTAAAAACGATAATGCACGTATGCCCGAGGATGACCCAGGCCATCGATATTGCTCTGAGCCCGTGTACGGTGCTAATTGTGTCTCTGCCCACGTTACGGTCGCAGATAATCTTCACGTTAGCGGTAACGGAAAAAGAGAGCAGAAGTTCCTCGAAGGTACCTGCAAAAATAATAGGAAGATTGAAAAGGTCAATCAAGAAGAAAATAATTATTACATTATTTTCTTCCTGATTTGGAATAAAATTACATGATTATAAGTAAACTCCTATCTCTCTGTCCGTTAAATGTATTCGTTGCGATACAATAAGCCTCATCAATCTATAGATTTCCATTTTTTACTTTCTCTCTGTTCTCATTAATTATTAATAATTCTTTTTACAACTTCATCTTTCAAGTTAATCGTTATAGGAATATCTAATTTCTCTTATTTCTATGCAAAAGAAATATTAAATATCCAAGTTCGCAAACTAGATTTCTTGCGATTCGTTTTAACTCGTCTGTTTTTTATGGAAATGATACTTTCACTTCGGAAATACTTAAAGGAGGATAAGACGAAAGAGTTTAACGTACTAAGATGTTGCTCCTCTTTGGTAGACTGTTGCAAATCGTTTTCGCGACCGTTGTTATTATTAATTGACTGCGTGCCGTTGTTACTAGCATCTGCCACTGGAACAGGAAGGTAGACCTTACCTTGAACAGCTACGGAATACAATAACAAAATCGTGTGACTACTTTTAATACCGTCCTTGTCTTGTCTTGGTAGTCTGTAAGTGGTGGTCGTGCATTATATTAGTCTGCATTTTTAACGTACGAGATGCTCATTGCTACGAGATGTTAATCACTTTTAAAAAATTACATTGTTTTTCAAAGTTACTACAGTATGAGTTAGTACCATGACAGTGAATTAACAGTGACTTTCTTCCTCAGGTGTAAAACAGTTATTATATTATTGAAAGTAAGTCTGTGTCGCATCTCGTTTTATAATTTATTCGTCTTATTCGTCTTATTTAATTTGTTGAACTCTTGTGTCAGTAATTTTCACGTAATTTTCAGTTTACGATATCTTCAAAATTTCTTGCACTTTTTTCTATCTACATAATTTCTTATTTTTCCCGAATAGATTTTTCTTTAATAAAGATGTCGATAGTACGTTTCGAGATTAATACCAATTTTCATATGAATTAAGCTCCATGCTTGTACATTATTAGTAAAACCTTAATATTATACGTTATGCAATTTTAAACACATCTTACACTTAAAAACCTTTAGTTTCAAACAGTCATAGAAAGCTATAAAGAAATGTTCAATATTTAGTACGTAAAATGTGGGGATGAAAACAAATTTTCATTTAAAAAATTTCATTTTAAATTGAAAGGTCTATGCACGCGTAAAATAAACAGTCTACAACATTTCTTCATAAAGAACAGGAAATAAATCTCTATTATTTTAATGTTTTTATATTATCTCGTTTCAAAAAAACATTTTCATTATATTTATATTATCTATTATATATTATGTTAATGTTATCTCTAATAATATAATAACAAATAGTTAAAAAATTCTTGGACATGAACATTGACTCGTTTACCATTTATGACCTTCCGATCACCATTAGCAAGATGATCGAGTTTCCCATGCTTTTCCAAATCGTAGATTACATTTCTCTTACGGGCTAGCTTTCTCGTTAGATAATAATCGTATCCAGTGCCAAGAATCATCAGTATCGAGACCACTACGCTAACTCCGCTGAAATACATGGAATTCTTGTTTTTGAGTCTGTTCGTTTACGTATATTTAATCAGTAATCAAAAAGATATTAATTCTTATTATTGAATATATAATAATGTTAACAAAAGCTCTCCACGCGCGCGCGCGCGTATGTGTGTGTGTACTTACATACAATTTTTTTATTTTTGCAAAATATGACTCGTTTTTCTTGTGATAATCATCCAAGCAGAAAAAGAAGTTATGATGGAATCAAAATGACATCATTTTGATATTCTCATGATCGAGAATCGAGTGTTACTTGGAAAATAGTCAAGTACACTTTGCAAACAGCCAAGCGTCCTTCTCTCGTATACTTACGATAAAACCCAGAAAACCGGATCTGCGTACATATCGTACGAGTCGTGCTGATCTCTGACGTTTTCAATTGTCGAGTGCTTCATTGCAAATTCGCTTGCGGCGAGTTTCCCGATCACGGCTACGTCGGACGCACTACACGAGAACGGCAGGCAAACACCCAGGTGAATCAGTCTTGTCTGAAACAAGAACAAGAACAATTTATAATTTGTTATAATTTTCAAAGGTGCAAGATTCTTCTCTGAGATGCTTCCTTAAAAAGAAGTAGGTAATGACGACAATTTGGTGGAAAGCATAGTATACCTTAGTTTTTTATAACTGTATGTTATATTTGTAATAAAACTTTTTTTTGGACTTTTTTGATAGGCGTATATTAAAAATCAGTTATACAAACATTAAATATATAATACAAACACTTTTGTAAAATATCGACTTCTTTTCTACCAAGTTTTTATAAAAATGTTACGTTTGTAAAACAGGGAATTTTGTATCTTTTTAGACTCTAAAGTATTATAGATCATTATTTTCACATTTCTTCATATTTTAATATATAATATTATTAATACATTTCATTAAAATTTATTTATATTAAATCTTAATATAAAAATTTTATGAACAATGGTGCATTCCATCAATTTTGTGTGTGTGTGTGTGTGTGTGTGTGTTTGCGTGCGTGCGTGCGTGTGTGTGAGAGATAAAAAATAAATATATAATAAATTAAAATAGAAAACGTTCAAGATTAATTTATAGTTATGCATATAAATTTGTTTAGCACGTTGATGATACTTACTGGTGTATAAGATACGTTTATAGAAAGTTTTAGCATATAAAATCCCAGTTGAAAAGGCATTTCGATAGGATTTGTTTGATCAGTCCAGACACTGGCTCCGCTAAATCCCGTATTGAGTTTTCTTCGTGACTCCATATGAATTTTCTCGAATGTAGAAACTTTGGTATCTTTTACGTGTTGTTTTGAATACGTTTGGTGCGATGGGTTCTCCCCGATATAATCGCATTCGGTAGCTGACCCCGTAAAATAAGAATTACCCCAGAAAAATCCGTTGGTGAATCTACCGGATGCATCATCAACTGAAAGAAGAAGTAATTTATCAGTAATGAATGTTATTGCATGTCTTATATTTTAAATAAAAAATAACTTTAGAAAATTTAAATAATCAAGGAATATAAACGACCTAGGCTGGCAAATCTCTTTATTTAATAAATTACGACGTTTCGGCCAGTAATACTAGCCCTTTTCAAGTATGACTTATGCTAACCTTATCGATTGTTGCAGCAAAAGATCGGAGACAAGTCGTAGTACATATAAATTAAATATAAAACCATCAGAATAATAAAATTCATTACAACACTCTGTGCACCAACACATAAATGTCTAGTCAGATATAAAGTCACAGGGAAACAGAGGAAGATTTTTGGTTTTAAAAGCATTGAAAATCTTAAAATTTCAAGATGAAAGTTGCGGTGCGTGAAAGTTGTAAAAAGGAAACGTTTCGCTGTAGATAACACAATATATAAATGAAACAATGAGCAATACCACGGCGAAATGTTGCGGCACGTAACATCGTTCATAAATTAGTCAGCCGCATTAGCCGGTTATTATCTAATACGAAAATTAGTAATCTTTGCTTTAAATGCCGGGACGCGGTGCGTAATTTCTATCTGATTAAATAACCGGGCTGCGTAATCGTGTCGTACGCGTTCGCGCGCGAGCACACGCGAGCTTTTTTCGCGAGTGATGCAATAAAGTATCCTTGTTTTATCGTGAACAACGTAACGCAATCGGCGATCGTCATCGGGAAGGCGCGAAGAACGGCGAGGCTTACGTTCGCAGCGGCTTCAACGAAGCACATACTTTCTATTCAGGAAGTAAAAGATATTATCTAATCGTCAGTACAGCGGCGGATTTACGAGTTTGCATTACATAGGTTTTCAGCTTGATCGCGATCCCGTTACATCACTCGCGGCTGCACGCGTTGCGGCTGCAGCTGCGGTCAGCGTCATCGATGTTTCTCGTGCGCGCCGGCAAGACTTTATCTCGGATACTTTTCAGTATTTCGTTCCTGTCTTTCACTTTTCTCTGCTTTCGACTCGGCCAAATTTTACGATGTTTACACAGTGCGATGTCATGTTTTGGTAACTGTTTCTTTCAAATCTCGTTTGTCAAGGACTGGATAATGCGAACATTTATGATTATTAAATAAGAATGGTGGTAAATGATATCCAAGGAATTGTTACTTTTAATTTAAAACAATCTTCTAGTAGTCCGTTGATTATACTTTTTTGTTTCCCCGAGGAACGCTAGTAATAAAATTATCTTAAGAATTTTAATTCAGTAGGGGAAAGGGTAAATTTATAATGCTAAGTATAGCATTAAAATTAAATTAAAATAATGTACAAAAATCGCTCAGTGATTTTTAGAACACGTGAATTCACTGACGAAAATGATCCCAACTAGGGGAAAATCTGTGTTATATGTCCGATAGTAACGGCGCGCAGTACAAGGTAGGAAAATACGGTATATGGATTCACTTAGTAATATAATGGCCACCACCTTGCCAAGGTCCTAAAAATGGCCTTTAAGTTTCAGTTTGATTAATAAAATTATCTCTCTTAAAAAACATGCTTACATTGGAAATTGGATATATTTTGTATGTGTGTATATCTGTGTATTTTTAATTTTATTTGTAATATTAAAATATAACTTTCTGTTTTCCTTGGATTGGTACAGAGTGTTATTAGTATAATGCAATTCAATTTTAATTTAAACAGAAAAAATACTACTTTTATCAATTATAACGGTAATTATACAATTTTTTTAAGTGTGAAATGAAGTTGAATAATAATTATTAATTTGTTTAAATATTTTGATTTTGTAATTTAATAAACAAACTTGATTTGAACTTTATAGTCTATTCCACCATGTCTATCATTTTTCTGGAAAAAATTTATTAAGAAATATTTATCTTTACTAAAGTTGTGCATTATTATAATGAAAACTTTGAGTTTTTATGAAAAAATTTTATAAATCTTAGAAAGAAGTAGTAAAAATAAAAGAAAAATTAGTGAGATTTCATATCTTTTCAATTTTTCGATTTCAATAGGCTTTCACTTACCGTTCATTGACATTCACTGCCACGGTTTAATGAATCGTGACACAATGCGAAATTATATTGTCATTAGCATAACAATAAATTTTGCGTCGTGATTCAATTTCATTGCATTCTAAAGTCAAGTTCAGGCCTTGCAGTTCGATTTACTTCCGTATATAACATAAATGTGCAATTTTACATTTCATTAAATCTTGGAGAAAATTGTGGTAATGCCATTTCATAGTTTATTCATCATTCGTGCAGCGGATAATTTGCAATATTAAATTGCTTTAAGCTTTGCAAAACAAAATTTATCAAATATCAGGCGAGATATTCCATACAGCACCGAAGCTTTCAGAAACATTTCAGAAACATTGAAACATTGCAATAAGTAATGTTTTCTGAAATGTTTCTGAAAGCTTTGGTGCTGTATGGGATAGTTATTGGCAATTTTAGGGAGAGGGAGAGAGAGAGAGAGAGAGAGAGAGACTCTTGTCCACAAATTAAATTATTTAAATTCGCCATTATAAAATCTAAAACCTGTCTAAACCACTTAAAACTTTACTACTTAGACTATTTTATGATAATTTTACAAAAATTTGTATCTATTAAAAGTGGCCGTGAAGAGGTAAAAGACGATGCCCATACTGGAAGGCCAACAACATAAAAAATCAGCCTGAATTGTGAAAAGACAACTTATCGATTGTCCATCACGATAATGCGCCAGCTCACAATACGCTCATTATTCGTGAACATTTGGCCAAAAACAACACAAACACTATCCAACAATCGCTAAATTCACCTGATCTCGCACCGTGTGACTTCTTTCTATTCGATCGACTAAAAAAACCACTACGGGGGCAGCGTTTCGAGAGCAAAGAAGCCATATAAAGTAAAATTCGCTGGAAGTACTGATGGCCATACCAAAGAAAGTTTCAAAAGTGTTTTGAAAGTTGGGAAAAGCGTTGGTTATTGTTCAAGGTGGTATATAAAAATTATATGCATACATATGTATAGTTGCAAAATTTTTCTTATGATCTTAAAATATTATATATATATATATTTACTTGTTAGTAATCTATCATTGCTTCTCAATAATATACTCAATAAAACATTTTTTATCGGGTCTTGGTTAACTGTTTTAAATTCTGAATGTTAATATTTACGAATACAAGGAGAGAATTCTTAGATTACCAAATGATATTTAATTTAAGTATATCTCACCCCGAAAGTTTCAGGTACACGTTAATTATTTTATTGTCGGGTTTTCAGTGAATTTCGTAAACAGGAAGAAAAAGGCCAGCCAGTAAATGTTACACTTACATATACCGACGCTCGAGTATCGAAAGTTACAAAAGAAAGTGAACGCGCGAAGATAATGACATTGCACTTTGCCATACGTGTTTCTCTTAAACGGAATTTTGAAAGATATTTTAAGAGCCAGAATTATCTCATTGCCTAATTTATGAGACATCAACATTCCACATTTTTGCAACATATCACCGTTACTTATTAATAGGCAATTGCGTAATGAGAAGTCAAAGTCGTATTTGTGACGTAAGATCGTATACATTAGCTCGTAAATGTGGCAATAGAAATTATTTCGAATATAGAGATCCAATTCAAACGACGATGCCTCTAGAATCATTAAGTTAAGTGATGTAATTGGGACCCACAAACTTGTCGTTGGATTACACAGAATATTCAACTGTACATTGCACATTTTAATTTAATCTTTACAATATAATAATAACAATAGTAATTTAGTAATCATTTAGTCGTCAGTAATAATAATTTAATTAAGAATTAGACATGTATTTAATGTTCTACGAGAGAACACGCGTTAAACATTTTATTCAACTAAAATATATTCATCTCTTCTGCTTTTGCATATGTGCTTTTCATATTTTTCTTGCTTACCTTTTGCTAATAAATGTGTGTGTCACAACTATATGTAGCGGAGAAAGTGATTCAGAAAGAGAAACGCGTTTGCATACCTGATTGGTATGATAGTGTTGTAATGTCGAATTGGCATTGGCAATATTAACGTCCGTTTGGCATTGGATTACATTTTTATATTGACAGAGATTGCACTAAGGATTTCAAGTAATCGTCCTCGATTATTAATTCAAAAATAAAGCACGCGGTTTTTTTGTTTCACGCAACGTTTTAGTGAAAGTGTCCAACCTGTTTGATCAGAATTCAGATAGATTATTACGGATATCTTTGGGACTTTGATTTTGAATACAAATTCTATTTTCTTAATTTAAAATCTTCTCGACCTTACCATACGAAATGTACCTCATACTTCTTTTCTTTAGAAGAAAAACAAATTTTTAATTAATTGCGTGACGGGTTTCTTGTGAATGTCAAATAAAAAGTTTGTCGTACCTATTCGTACAGAATATTTAATGGATTTTATATGGCCACATTTTAGAAAGCTTAATAATTTATATTAATGTTCCTCTTCTAATTACAGGTAATTACAAGATAACACCGTACGATTAAGTCGATAAAATCGTAGGTTTAAATGTATGATGCAAAGATAACTTCAAAGAAACTCTCAAACAAGTCAACGTTTTTTTAACAATATATTTAACTGTTGAAAATAAAGTTTCATTAAATCTCGTATTTAAAAAAATTAGAAACCGATTCGTAGCTTATCTTGTAACTTGTTGATATCTTCGTAAGCTTATCGAGTCACGGTGCAAGATGTTATTTCGCTCGTATTACAAATCCAAGAATCGAATTAGAATACTGGAAAAATCAGCAGAAGAGAATTAAAATTGAGTAAGTAAATTTAGTCGTACAATTCTTTTATCTTTTTACGATTTTTTTTTACAACACGGGATAACGGATTTATCACTCGACGATTCGCGAGCGCGATACAAGCGAGGATGCGGATTCTAAAACATGCGCGCGCCGAAGAGATGCGGTAACTTTCTTTTTCTGACATACGCAGAAATGTAATAACCTCGACACATGAAAGTGAAACGCGATCCGTTTCTAATGCAACGCCTCAGCTGTCACTTGTACGGCTGCTCTATCGCAACAATAGATTAGTACATTCCAAAGTGAACCCACAATTGACCGCTAGTGAAACGGCCGATCGCAACGATTGATACTTCTGTCTTCACTGTCAATTGGATATTCCGCTCAAACGCACAGAATTATTCTTTTGAAAAAATGGGATACCAGACATGTTCCTTCGTATTGGAAAAATCAGCGATTGAACGACATAAAAATTTTAATAAGTTTTTACGTGTAGAATTATATATTTCACATTTCTTCAAAGCTCTATATAAATAAAACTATTAGAAATAAAGTAGAGGCTTGTATGTTACATTACTTTATATCAATGTATTTAACAAATACGCTATTTTTAAATAATGTATATTATCCATTTTAATCGATCCGTTACGCGATGATACTTAATTTCTTTGCAATTATCAGCATGCAGTCTGTCTATTACACCACATCTACATGCCCTCTAATTAAATAAATTACACTTTTTCAGGAGAAATTATTGAATTTAAAAACCGGGCCTTTTTATTTTGACTGGTTCCGTTATTTCTTTTTTCCTCTTTTCGCGCTGTTGTATATTCTAATAATTACTACATTGGACGTATATTTCCGTTATGAAATAAAATGAGACCGCGGTAAAATGCGCGGCAGATACGACAGTCCCATTTAGCGACATTATTGGAATTGGTATCGTTCAGTTGGTAGCAGCTAATTTTGTTTAATTTTACCGTCAATCACTGTCGGTTGTAGATCCGTGATTAATGTTTCGCCGCGTATAACACAATATTGTAACACAGAAATTACCTAATCGCGTACTAGAATAATGAGGACACGTTTGCATACCTGAAGGATCACTCACGGACGATAAATGAATTCTCTGCTGTTCTTTTCAATTCTAGCTCTAGAAGAAAAGTCACTTAAAAAAACTTTAATTACTGCTTATGCGGTTGACCAAGTCTCTTCATAGCTTTATGTAATTTTGGGCCATCAAAGTGCACTTCATTTAACGTAAGCGTAATATTTGCGTCGAAGAGTGTGAGTCATCGCATATGATAGATTGTACGAATACTTGTGCGTAACCACGAGGATACGTGTAAATAAACAGGATGTTACGGACAACAAGTTGTCGGGCTCGTAATAGAAACGCATTTCCGCGAAAGCGAAAGCTCACGATTTCATCCCCAGCCACCGTCGCCGCCGCCGCCGCCGCCGCCGCCGCCGCCGCCGCTGTCGCTGCTCTGTCATGTAATTTTTCCCCCTTTCAAATAGTATAATTTCGATAATTGCAATGCCGATTTGGGCTCGCCACTTTCTAATGCTGCTCGAGTGGCATCTCCATCTTCGCAACTCGATTGTAAAACGTGTATATACTAGTGCATACACACTTAGCATGTATAATTTTGTTTATCTAATCACTTAGAAAGATCATTTACATAACTTGGGTGGGACTTGTGATTAGTGCTTTTCAAGGGTACGTGGGACAATTGAGACCTGACAACCGTTGAATTTCTTCTCGCAATATTACAATGGTGGTTGGCCGATCCACAATCGAATTAAAGTGATTATTCTACCAAGCACTGTACAATATTCAGAAACTCCCAAAAAAATCTCTTAAAAAACATATTTCACAATACGTATGTTTTACAATTTGTGCATACCATTAAATGATGTTGTAATTCAACGATAATAAATTATACACTTTTTGGAATGCAAAGTTTGATATTATATTTATTACTTTGAACAGAATAAAATTTTTTGACTTTTTTCTTTGTAACTATATATAAAGTTAAAGTAACAAATACTTGGACTTTACACGAAACGTTTTCACGGATATTTCCGTCTCCGCAGATAAACGAGTTGTAACTCAATAATAATAAATTGTATTTGTTTAAGGATAATGCTTGATATGTATTATCGTCATAAAATAAAATGCTTTACTTGTAATTACATAATTAATTACAAAAAGTCAAAGTATTTTGAAAATAAAATACTTGGGCATTATTGCATAAAGTATTTTCACGGTCTTTTTTTTTATTTATACAGGCGC
>NW_011967179.1:698003-707746 GCF_000949405.1 Vollenhovia emeryi | reverse complement strand
GATTCAGTGATAATAAATTATATATTTTAAGGATTCCAAAGCTTGGGGCATTATACATGTTTTCCTCGTAGTGCCAGCATCTCGTTTTACGTGTATAGCTTAATAATGTCCAATTTTTCGTCAGCAGATTTTGATCTGTAATGGTAGAAACTAGGAAGTGACATTTTCCAGATAGAATAGCGCGGACGACGGATGGCGCGCGAGAAAATAACACGTTTGTATATCGAAAGAGCGGCGTCGTTCGGGGGCCCTTCGGGCGTCGTGAGGATAATGCTTTCCTTCGACAATGTTCTCTCGGTATAGAGTAGCGAGCGCCTTTCACCTTTCCTCGGGCTTGAAGTTCGCGAAATTCACAAATACCGCAACGGTGAGACAGGTTGCGGACTCGCGGAGGGTGAAAGTGGCGACCGGTTAAGGAGAATGCTTTCCGGTTGAGGAGCGTTGCTTCAAGGTGGGCCCAGACCGAGCTGGCAAGGACGAACGAGTAAACGTTCGCGACGAATATGATCGAGTATACAATGAACGTTTTTCTTCTGATATACCGATAAGATGACATTCATTGATGTAAAGTTGGCTTTCGTATTCCCAGTGTCCTCCACGCTCAATGAAATTCCTTTATTTGTTCACGATCTTCGCCGAATTCTTCTTCACAAACGTGATATGATTGTTGATAACTCGAGAGTGAGAGACAGAGCACTGATTAAAGCTCACGTGCTAATTTGCAAAAGTCTCGCATGTGAAATAATTATCGATTATTTTCCTTTTTGCAAATCGTTGTCGATACTTTTACAATAATTTGCCTCGATACTATTGGTATTTCGTTATTGCGAGAACGAAACGCGAGAAGATAAACCCTGACCCACTTAAAACTTGTACCTGAACAACAGATGGCAGGTTTCTTCTTTAGTTCCTGTCCGTGAAAAATATTCGAACAGAAAAAAAACACTTCTTTACGTTGAAATGATCTAGATTGTTTCAATGCACGTTACATACCAAAACAATTGCGCGCAATTAGCGATATGATTTCTCTTGCAGCTTTAAATATTATATATGTAGGTATATGTATAATAGAAGTATTTTTATATAAGATTAATATATACTTCATATTAAAAGACGCCCGTCACGGATTGAGGGAGGTCCCAGGTTCGAATCCTGGTTGGGGTAATATTTTTCGCAATAAGAATTTTAATTGCCAGATACGGTCAATAAAATCATTGATGTTGTTAATTACTACTGGCGACTTTTAAGAGTATTCTTAATACTTCATATTAAAGTTCATGAAAATTCAACTAGGTCATTTCATTTGTATCATTCGAACAAATTAATATCAATATCGATAGAAGAATGTTCGAATATTTAATTAAATTCAAATATTTTGTTCGAATATCAATATGTTCGGTATTTATTGATATCAATATATTTTATTTGATCTGAATAATATTTACATTGAAAAATGCGAATTTTATTTCACTATTTATACATTTTCGTCTGATATACCGATAAGATGTGAAATGACATTCATTGATGTAAAGTTGGCTTTCGTATTCCCAGTGTCCTCCACGCTCATTGAAATTCCTTTATTTGTTCACGATCTTCGCCGAATTCTTCTTCATAAACGTGATATGATTGTTGATAACTCGAGAGTGAGAGACAGAGCACTGATTAAAGCTCACGTGCTAATTTGCAAAAATCTCGCATGTGAATTATCGTATAATTATCGATTATATATTATTATATAATACGTGCCAGATTTAAAAAATGCGATAAATGCTCGTATACCTATACATATATTTATCAAATAATACGCGATTCTTAATTGGACTGTCACCTTTTTACTTTCGCTGCAATACTTTCAAATGGCATAACAACGTCTTGAGAGGAAAAATACGTAACAACTCATCGTAGGGGTTTTGAGAGAAAATTCCGCAATATTAAACCCGATTATTTTAATATTATTTCAACCACATTAGTCAGTTTTAAAAGCAATTAGATCCTGATAAATTTTCTTTTCTATTTTGATATGATCTAAGATCCAATTTTGGATGTTAAAAAATAATAAAAGACGTTCTTTCAATAGTACGTTTTTTTTATAAAACAATAATATTGCTGTAGAAAATATGTAATTATGTACACTCGTTCTTTGTACAAGAAAAAAAAATTTTTCTTATTCCGATATTTGCCCAGAACGGATTGAAATAAAAAATTGAGCGACGGGACGAGTAAGATGTTTTTAATTTCGCGTTCGCAGAAAAGAAAATCGAAACTCGCAATTTGCAAGACAAATTTGGGTTCGGCGAGCGTACGAAAATCCGGAATCGAAATTGAAGAAAGTAAAGCGTCAAAGGCGTGACGCGCTAAACGGAGTCGACTGTTTCACGTCTGATCGGCTCTTTCTTATGTCGCTAAAAGTGAAACCTCGCGACGAAAGTAGGCAAACCGAGGAGGAAACCGGAAAGCAGACGTTGTTTAGTGAGAATGCTCCTGGCCGGGTTCATCAACGTGACGTCGGCGTGTCCCGTTTCTTCGGACCGGATAGCGGAGAACCGAACTTTAACATCTTAACGGTAAAATTTTTAGCAAACCCAAAATCTATATTTACCCGGGGAAAGTCACGAGGCGCGCCGTAATTTGGTAACCCAGTCGCACTTCGTACCTCTAGTCGAAAGGGGCTCTCAAATTAGGATCCCGCAAAATTAAAATCGGAGACACTATCATTACAATAAACGACGGACAATTTCGAGATATGCCGCGCAAAGCATTTTGTTCCCACAAACGTGATGCAATTGGAGGGGATCGTTCGAATAACTCGCATCTCACCGAATGATTTAGCACGATTATCTGCAGCGCAATGTAACGTAGAAAGCTGCATGAGGGAGAAAGTTGTAATGCATAGGAAGTTACATATACACGTGGCACGTACGAAACCGTTCGATATGAGACACAGAGCGCGATGTAATCAGATCAAAAATTAAACGCCTTACGTCTAGTATAACGTAATTCATTACGTAAAGTAATAATGTAGGTGTTATTAAATACGTGTTATGACGCAAAAATGAATATATAACAATTACGTAATGCGTCGAGGGGCATCGATTGCGTTACAAGTTGTTAAGTTATAAAATGTAAGCTGGTAATACAAATCGTAATAATTAATTCAAGAAAACAAAGGGCAAAAAACAAAGATTCTAAGACAATAGAGTATCAGTGTGTATAGCCGTTATCTTTTTTAATATATATGTATTCCATTGTGATGAACTTAATTGCAATAAAGATACATTAAAAACAATTTTTTTTAACAAACAACTTGTTTCCAATCAAGAAATGAGGGAAATCCTGTTCCGGCGGTAAAAAAGGGATGAGAAGGCCATCCACTTCTTTGTTGCGTTTTGTTTGAAGCTTTACAAGGTTGAGTACAAGCTGGTGTTTCGAAAAAGCGTTTAGACATGGGAATTTCGTAACAAACTATTACTTTAGAGTATATATAATTAAATAAATAGAGGATATATCATTAATACATATAATTAAAATATGTAAAGAAATTTATCGACACGCACACGCGCGTGCGCTATTTCTATTTTCGCAATTACCAAATAAACCATATTAAATCAATCGACAAAAATTTTATTAGAGAGAAAAGAAAGAGAACTGTAAGTAAAATTTCTTAAACATTCTGAATAAGAGTTTTTAAAAAGGTTTATGATTTACTTATATACTTTTTAAAAAGGTTTATGATTTACTTATATACTTTTTTAAGAGTAATACATCTTTACTTAGTTATTATTTAACTTTTACTATCAAAGATATAGACAATTCACAATGTTTATATAAGAATATTTATGTAAGAGAAAGACAAAATTAAGTAACGATCAACTACTGTTACTATAAACAATATATTTATATAATACAAATTATTTATTATAATATAATATAGTAATGTATATTGTCTATATAATATACATACATTTAATATTCGTTATTTATATATACTAAGATTCTATTTTCGCAGGAATCTTAATTTATTGAAAAGAAAAATATATTTTCTCTTATTTACAAGAACGACACGCATTAAACAATTTTTTATGTAAAATAAACATAGTTTAATGAACGAAAAAATACTAATGAACAAATTGAGCTTACCTTTAAGAGCCCACAGTTCTTCATTTTTTAAAGCATTGACGTACGTTGTAATGTCTTTGCCGCATTGCACTCCGACTGGGTATTTTCCCTCGATCCAATTTTTTACTAAATTACGCGCACTAAAAACATCCAGCATGTCCGACAGGCTGGTCCAATTTTTTTCAACTACATTGATTGTCGTCGGCAAGCTTCGTACTCGGAGAATAGGTTCCTCTGCGACGTCGCTCGGAATATCGGTGGATGATATTTCCTCGGCGTGTACGTAGATCGCGGAAAGCACGAGCAGAGTTACAAACGGCAGATGCATTGTGCTCCGCGTGTTTATCTCATAAATGCTGACAGAAAAGATTTATTACGATATACTTAGTGTTTACAGAATATTTGAGCGGGATTCACTGGAGCCATATAATCGGCGATTTAAACGGGTCTTTGGGACCGGATTTGTTAGGGTCGACGAGAATTTTCTCTTCTTCTGGCAATCGATCCTCCTGATTTCTTGACGGACAGAAAACTCGCACGGTTCTTCGGCGGGTCTTTGAGCAAAATAAAGTAGCGATTCTCTGTCAGGATGCTCGTGACATTGTTGAAAAATGTCACTAATTAGTCGTGAAATTGCGTACTTGTTCCAGCATTTAGACGATTCGATCTTCACCGCTGATCACAGATTGTTTCTCGATCTGAACAGGACGGCGTTATACAGATATTTGCATTTGCATCTCCGAGTCTGTCAGAGAGTCCTGATAATGCCACTTTTGTAAGCTCATGGTAACTTCGAGACGTCGATGTTGTGGCATCCGCCCTCTCAGGAAGAAGGGGAAAAATAAAAAATATGAAGATGATCCGCTACGCGCGTTTTCAAATGGATCCTTCTGTCCCACTGGATGACCACGGATCAACTGTATCGTACGAGTCGTTCGTGGTCCGACCAGTGGTTCTGAAATGTTCCCGCGGTATTATAATGAAGATGATGGTGGGGCGAAGTCTCCCTGTGGAGTGAAAATCGAAAACCTTTAGAGCGGTCGGTGCGCACGAGGCGATGCGGGCTCATCGACACGTGCTCGCGTGCGTTCTACTCGCTTAACGATCAGAAAGAGAGATTTTTCTTACTCAATTTAGACTAATTTTACGATTTTGTTCTCGGAGTAATTGAATAGCGTAACTAAGCTGCTTTCTGCGTATGAGTCATTACTGAAAAGATCGATGTCTTTGATTTATTGAAGAATCCACTATTTAAATTCGTAATCTTATAGTGTCGAGACGTTCGATATGTAAAATTTAATTTAAATCTATCATTGCAATACTGAAGGAATCGATCGAAATTTTCGATAAAGCAAAGATTGTATGAGAAATAATTTTAAAAAATATATATATTTTTCTTTTTAAATTATTTAAATTATAAAAGAAAAAAAATATATATATTTTTTAAAATTATTTCTCATACAATCTCTCATCCTGAAACTTTCGCGTTGAAAGAAATTCCTCCTTCATAAATTTTTACTATTCGAGAATTATACATGTTAATAAAATTCTTGGAAATTGCGCATCGTTACTATACGTTTAAGCGTAAGAGCGTTGCACAACAAACACAACTATAATTCCGGTCTCGCGTGTAGCATTATCTGGTAAAAGAAACGACGGTCTTTCTTTGGTTTGGATACAAAAGCCGCGTAGGTATCTTTTATAAACAAGTGATACGTGTAATGACAGGGGAAAGCAAAAATTTTGTTATTTTAACATGCTCACGATCAGATAATACGGTGCGGCATTATTCCAAGACATTAAAAAAAGCGATAAGACATTATATGTATTAATTTAATAACGTCGCCCGAAGATATTTTTAATTAACAATTAGGAAGTGATTCGCAAGAATTGCCTTTCTGTTTTACTTAGCAATAAAGTTGCTAACGCTAAAATAATCTAAACCGAGAACAAGGTGTAGCGCGGGCCACGCCATTTCGCATTATGAATTGCAAAACTTTCGGCGTCGCTTCGCATGACTTCGTGTCAGATTAACGACGGAACCTAGAAGTTTCACCGTGAAATTTCATACTATTAGAGGATGTCTTCTCTTTCTATCTTACCAATTCTTTGACAAACCATTATTGCCCGTTCAGTCATGCTGAAACTTCTTTTTTTTCCTTACGGGACTCTCTGACGATGGTCTGCTCATTACTCGTAATGTCGTAAAAGCATAATAAAAGAAAAAGCAAATTCTATATTACGAAAAAAAATCGTTCCTTTTTAGGCATTAAAACAGTATTGATATAGGATATTTAGATGTTCGATCATATAATGTGTTATACACGTATGATAAATAAAAAATAATAGTTTTTGCTGAAACGCAGCATTTTCAAAAAATAACTCCACACTTAATGTCTATGACAATTCTGGAATGCTTTCTCTACTTCATACATATTTTAATTTACAAATATGTTACATAAATGCAGAAAAAATTTAGCATTATATATGAAAAAGAGAAAATAACAGTAGCCTATTGTGTGAACACAAGAATACACGTTGAACGATAAAGAAAATTAAACCATGGTAATAAGTGCATTTTAATAAAATATAATTTTCTTGTATAAACAATACAGTTTGGAATATATTACACTCGCTTTATAAAGAGATCATTTGTACAGTTTCACTTCGTTACGTTTCATTCATCACCTTTGAAAAATATATCATGTTGCAAAATATACTTTTAATATATTTACAAATATAACTTTTTGTAAACAATTATTATATTTTTTATACATTCAATATATTTAAAGTTGTACTTTTAATAAACAATTATATACAACATGTGAACAAGTACGAAAAATATAATTTTTATGATTTTCTTTTATTTGGAAAACTATTTTTATCAGCAAAATAGTTTTTCAAATAAAAGCAGTTTCAATCTGTTATGTTATACAAGTTTAAGACTCGGTTGCACCAACGTCGTTTAACTTTTAGTTCAATTCACTCTATATTTTCCTTTGAAAGAGACAAAGAGTGAATTAAGCCAACGTTAAAATTACATTGGTACAACTGGACCTAATTCATCTTCTCAATGGAACAATTTTAAGAATAAGTTTTAAAGATGACCGCGAAGTAATTTGTGCAACTATGAAAAGAAGACATTGATTGTCTTAATTAATTTTCTCTTTTGTCTATCAAACTCTTCTTTGATATATCACATTATATTGCATCACATTAAGTGATACATTCATTTATCTTGTGTGTCTATATATGTATAAATATGTGCCTAATCACACAAGTATTGTATCCCAATTACATATCCTGTAGCCTGATCGATATCAGTACTAAGTTAGTTTACGAAAATAGTCCTGAATAAATGTATATGTATATATACATCAAATATAAAATAACAATCTCCCACATTTTCAGTCGCTTTTATGTTAACGTCTCGTTTAGACAGAACAGTGATATTCGCTAACATTTTACGTTGCTTTCCGGTTGTTACTGTTATGTTATTATATTATAAAATATCGAGTTCATAATACTCAATGTAATCCCCCCGTAACTTCAATAGATGCTCCAGTTATATAAGAACTCTTATCAGAAGCTAAAAATGCAGTAACTTCTGCCACTTCTTGCGGTCTTCCTATTCTTTGCAATGGTATATTTTTTATAAAAAACTCTTTAACTTTATCAGGTAAAGTTGCGATAATAGGAGTGTCTATAACACCAGGCAGTATTGCGTTCACGCGAATTCCAAACCTATAGAAAGCATAATGTATTTATCTGTTTTGTGGTGTTTTAAATAAAGTAATGGATATACACATCTGTCATACATACTGTCCAAACTCCATGGAGGCGGTACTTGTCATAGCTATCACTCCAGCTTTTGATGCGCTGTAGTTGCTTTGCCCGATATTCCCACGTTTACCAGTTATTGAACTAATGTTGATAATCGACGAGTTTTCGGTTGCATTTGCCGATATCATTTCTTTAACAGCAGTTTGCATAACTAGGAAAGTGCCTTTTAAATTGACATTGATTACATCGTCAAAATCAATGTCGCTAAGTTTCACTAAAAAGTTATCCCGTGTAATGCCTGCCGAATTAACAATGATGGTTGGTGGTCTTGAAAACTGCTTTAAGACATGTTCAAACGCTGTCTCAACGCTCTTCCGATCAGCGACGTTAACGTTCAATGCAACATGTCCAGCACCTGCAGCAGCAAACCCACTAATAAACTTCGAAACAATGATATAATAGATAATTGTAGAATAAAATAGAATAGAATTGATGGGAATTGAAAAATGAGATATAACTTTAGTTAATTGAAACTTTAATGCAACAAATACAATAATAAATTCTATATATTGGTCTTAATCTTGATAGAGACGTAAATTAACGAATATAATTAATAGAATTATACAAACCTTCCAAAACAGCTACAGTTTCCGTAGCAGTTTTGACGTTTTGGTCGATTGCAACAACTTTAGCACCTTCTCGGGCAAAAACTCGACATACCTCCCTTCCGATGCCGCTTCCTGCACCTATAATGTGATTGAGAGAATCAAAATTACCTATACCTCGGATTTCAAGATTACACATGTAATGTTATCAATGACATGAATTGGGTAATTCTTCAGTATAGCTACACCGCCTCAAAAATCAATAAAATTAGTCTCATTCGACGCGTTTTTCAACGAGACACAACTTTTTCCTGAGGCAAAAACGTCACTCTGCCCTGCGAAGCGAGATATTAATTACTAAAGTTGACAACTTTTAAGGTTAGGAAATCTGTTACCACGACGAAATGTAACGACATACGACATGCTCGAGGCTAAATACGCTTGCTCTTCATGCTCCACCTCGTAAAAATATAACCCTACCCACATTATGTCCGAAGGGTCCGAAGTGTGGAGTGGATCTTGCTTCACGTGGAAAGTCGCAAACCCAGTGTATGTAGCCTCGAGCATGTCGTCAGTGTAACTGATTTCCTAACCCTAAAAATTGTTAACTTTAACAATTAATATCTCGCTTCGCAGGACAGAGCGACGATTTTGCTTAAGGAAAAAGTTCTTTCTCGTTGAAAAACGCGTCGAATAAGACTGATTTTACTGGTTTTTGAGGCGGTGTAGCTATACTGAAGCATTAACATTTTTATGATATACATATATATATAATATGAATAAAAAATAAACCGGATAATTATATTTCGAAAATCGTTGAAAACTAAAGTTTATCAATTTAATCAAATTATAAGCTAATAAATGTTGGAGAGAAGTTATCAACTAAAGTATTTAAAAAACTCACGAACCAGTAACTAACGCCAATTTTCCAGCTATTAGCTTCGACATATTGTAATAGTTTCAATTAAGGATGTGTTCCGATATTTACTGCCAGTATTGCAAATTTATAATTTACGTCACGTATCTATACATCTTCAGTACTGGCAGTGAATATCGGAACACAGTATAACCACAGTATAACTAATAACCACAGTATAACCAGTAGGGACACTCGTTCTTTTGTTTCACGTTCGCGCCGATCCGTACTGCGCATCCGACATGTTTTTATAATGACCAATCACAGGATTAGGGTACTATTAGGCTGGTATTACATTTGTCGTACGACAAATTTTTTAAGCA
>NW_011967179.1:694491-697903 GCF_000949405.1 Vollenhovia emeryi | reverse complement strand
TCGTACGACAAATGTAATAGTACCCTTACTTCTCATTCCAACTCATTGCACCAGTGTGCACTAGTTCAGGAGTGCAGCAATAAAGAACAGACCCTATGTCACACCGACTTTGCACTAACCCACGTACAAAAATCCTGTGATTGGTCATAACTAGAACATGTCGGATGCGCAGTACGGATCGGCGCGAACATAGACATAGTATATCTAGACTGCTGGTTCTCTCAAATTTCAGGAGTGGGGGTAGAGCTCACGTAGAAAAGGATGCACTCTGTTTCGTGTCTGTGCGTTCTCTCTCGCACACGCGAAAAGAGGGGATAAGGGGAACCTGTAACAGGTTAAGCCCGCTGCAGACGATGCTATTTTTCCTGCTGGATTGCTTGCAATTTAGTAAATTACTAGGAATCCTGAATGCTGAGTGGTGCAACGATAATAATTTACTAAATCGCAAGCAATCCAGCAGGAAAAATAGTATCGTCTGCAGCGGGCTTTAGTAACTGCTTCCCCTTATCCCCTCTTTTCGCGTGTGCGAGAGAGAACGCACAGACACGAAACAGAGTGCATCCTTTTCTACGTGAGCTCTACCCCCACTCCGCCAACCAGCAGTCTAGATATACTATGTCTATGGGCGCGAACGTGAAACAAAAGAGCGAGTGGGCATACTGATTATACTATGTTCGAGTACTCTTTAGTTGTCAGCCCTGGTCATCGGCGGGGGGGAAGTGTATAGCGTCAATAGCGTGTGTAGTATTGAACCAATGGAGGCGCGTCTTTCCGTTGCCTCAGTGATGATACCGCGAGCCTCTGACGTCAGAGCGTATCCCTAGTGACGTCAATAAACGCTCTACGCCAACGGACGAGTGTGTTTACGGAAAAATTGTACTTGAACTTGATCGTGAACCTGAATTTTCAGTGTTGTTTAACGTTCGGATCGTTGCCGAATGAACGAGCGGTCAGGCGTGTCGGTAGGGACAAAGGTATCGACGCTTCTTCCCGTCGCTAGGCGCGGCCCGATACCCGAAAGTCATGGGATGCCATGACGACGTAGCGAGGTCTAAATTTAAACGCTTTATCGATCGGGTGCGCATCAAGATGTACGACGAGATCTGGCGAGACGTCGCATCAGCGAAGAAACGGTAATTATCAGGTCTGTGTCGGGGCTTAATAGTAGTTTACTGGCACATGAACGCATTCCACTGCGTTCGTTTCGGACGTTTCATGGACTTGATACAAATGGAGCCGTGTTTCGCCCGATCGATCGGGATGATTAACATTCGCGAGCGGCAATTTTTCCACTGGCGATTCTTGAGTGACTATTGTGTTTTTGCTAATTCCCATTGTGTCAATTTCAATATTTCGGACAACTGTGGTGGAGGACGACGACGAAAGGGCGAGGGCGGAATGGAAGGGCGACGAGGAATGGGAGAAGAAGTACGGACACGTGAAGAGGTCAAGGTAATAGGTAGGAGAGGGGGATTACACTGCTAAGGTCGCCAGCAGCACCGGCGCACCATTGACCTTTAAAAGCCGCGTCTCGCTCGGCCCGGCCACAGTTTGATTTCGGAGCTTTTGGAGAGCAGATTGAGCTTGTGTTACACGAGCACAATCCAATTAGTACGGAAAACTGTCGAGAGCGGGAGATTGTCGGATGACTTTCGGGTGGAAGATAAGCGGTAAGGAAAATAGGAATGTACATTTGTGTAAATTTTATTTTTTATTCAAATTTGTATGGCTCAAATGTGATAAACACAAATTTAAAGAGTATTCTTAATAGTTGACAAATTTAAAGGAATAAAGGACTAAGCCGTGACGGGGTGTTAATGTCGAAATATTTTATATTATTAAATTTATTGCGAAAAATATTACCTCAGCCAGGGTTTGAACCTGGACCTTCCTCTTGCTAAGCAGGCATCTCAACCAATTCGACCACCGAGGCATGCCTTGATTCAGACCCTGGCTGAGATAATAATTTTCGCAATATATTTACTAATATGAAATGTTTAGACGTCAACACCCCGTCACAGCTCTTAGCCCTTTATTCCTTTAAAATTATTTTTTATTTTATTTTATTTATATATTATATATTATGTGAAGAGTATTGTGTGATACGATTGATTTTAAATGATAATCGAGTTAAGCTTGTAGATGACAAGTATCTTGGTCAACAAGGGAGTGTAATTATGTGTTGCATGTTATGTGATTACAGGAATTTGACACAGCACGTGCAAATTACGAGATACAGCAGTTTACGAAAGGTACAGTAGTTTACGAGAGGTGCAGCAGTTTACGAGAGGTATAGCAGTTTACGAGAGGTGCAGCAGTTTACGAGAGGTACAGGCAAAGGAGAGTGGCAACACGATAGCTGCAGAGGAGAGTGATAAGACAACTGCACAGTGAAGAGCCAAGTAGGAGCAAACAACGACAAAGGTGGGAAATTAGAAAATTAATTACAGGGCTGTAAAACAAAATAGAAGAAACATTTACTAAACTTCTAAGAGCAGAAACTAGGCGTTTAGAAGATGAAATTTCTGAATATTCAAGTACCTGTACCCAATATGTCACGTTTGACTCGTATGTACCGACGTCTTCTAGACGTCGAAGGATACAAGAGATCCGACGAAATGTTACTAGATTCAACGATAACGTCAAAGCAAGGATGACAGAGTATGCTGTCTCATTTAGTGACAAATTATGCGGCGTACCGCCACCAGAAGTAAACAAAAAAATGTATCGCGGGGAGAACGAGTATCAAGTTGAAGACAAAGCTACTAATACCTCTGACAGAGATTTTTTGGAACTACAGTTGCACCTAGAATCGCTTGGTATACGGGGCTCCTCCGATACATCCTCCGTAACAGAAGATTCGGATCTAGATCATTTTCCTTTTGAAACTAAGTCAAAGCAATATAGAAGGAGAAAACAGAGGAAACGTGAAAAGCGCAAGAGACTGAAATACCAGAGGGAACAACAACTTCTCAAGAAAGATCAACCGATTATTGACTCTTGCGTTGCTTACATAGAACCGAAAAAGGTGCCAAAGCCTCCAAAAAGATTGGCAACAAAACCATTAGAACCAAAACCATCAACATCTGAGGTAGTTTTATCGGAAACAACAAGTCCATCGGAACTATCGCGATACAGTTTGAATGATTTTATTTACAATGGAATTTATGATTTTGAGTGTGAAAATGACTCTGCTGGACTGACATCGCCATTAGATCTAGGTCTAGGTAGTCCATTGGACTTACCAAGCCCATCCGAAGTCCCATGGCCATCAGAGTCATCAGAGACATCAAGAACGTCAAGAGCATCAAGGACATCAAGGGCATCAAGGACATCAAGGACGTCAAGGGCGTCAGTGACGTCAAGGGCGTCAGTGACGTCAAGGGCGTCAGAGACGTCAAGGGCGTCAGAG
>NW_011967179.1:688251-694075 GCF_000949405.1 Vollenhovia emeryi | reverse complement strand
TTTCGATGGAAGAACTTAAGGAACGGGAACAGGAGTTGAATGATGAAATCGAGAATGTAGAAAAAGTAATGACGGTTTATACAGCACATATCGCAAAATGGTTGGGTGTTATAGAGAGTTACCCTAGGTCTGTGAAAGATTTCATGAATGAATATACAGCAGGAACGAATAGACTACATGAATTGCAATGCACAGAAATGCGGCTTAGACAAGAACTGGAGGAGCTAATGGAATTGATAGAAGAGGTAAAAGAATTGGAGGAGATGGGAACAGAGGAGGATGAGATTGAAGTAGTTGAAGAAGAAGTTGCTACTTTACTGGTACATCTTCCAAACAATCAACATACTACTATAAGAGTGGAGGAAGGAGTTACCTTAAGACAGGCACTGGCTACATCTATGGAACGCCGACATCTAGATGTGAAGGACTGTGCAGCATTTATAAAACAAAAAAATATGTTCACTATTTCTTGGGATGCACAGATTGCAACTTTGCAATGCAAAGAAATATTTGTGGAAACTATGGAACAAGCTCCTGTTCCAGTTCTCTTTAAACATAACTTTTTAAGTAACACAGTGACTGTAGGGATATGTAATTATTGTAGATCGACTGTCTTATACGGATATATATGTACAGAATGCAATAGAAGATATCATCCAAAATGTATATATCATGCGCCTACTTTATGCGAACATGTGAAAAACCGCAGAGCCTATTATGAACGGTTATTAGCTTGCAATAAAATGACAGGACTTGTTCAAGTTCCACCGAGACCTGTTCCTGTACCGTCGGTCTCTCGAAAGAGAGAAAAGCTAGAATGGAGAGAACGAAATCTTTATGTCCATATGGCGGATAAGTCAACTCAAGTCTACGCCCTAGATCTTTATACAGCAGAGGGTAAGTTAGATTGGAAACGTGTGAGAAGATACAGGAAATTGGTTAAACGAATGAAGAAAGGCGAAGTCAATCCGGAAGTGGATAGCATCTTTAGCGGAGAAGATATTGTATTTGTAGAAGCTAGGGCTGACGAAATTGAAATCGGTGAAGAAGTTGATGCAGGAACTTTCGGTAAAGTTTTTCACGCCGAATGGCATGGGTCTGTTGCTGTAAAGACACTGAAAACCGAGAAACCTACACCTGAACAGGTACAGAACTTTAAACACGAGGTGAATATTTTACGTGAACTTACGCATCCAAATGTCTTAGCACTAATGGGAGTCATTTGCAAACCTTTTCTTGCAATCGTTACACAATGGTGCGATACAACTCTGTACGAGCGCTTGTACGAGTCAGAAGAAAAACTAGCAATGTGTGTAATAACCATAATTTTACGACAACTCGCAAGAGGATTGGGTTATCTACATTCACAAGGTGTTATACATCGAGATTTGAAGAGTAAGAATATATTTCTCCACCGAGGGCTTCACACGAAGATCGGTGACTTTGGACTTGCACTTGTATTGAGAGACGAAGTAAAAGAGAAAAAGGAGACTTGGTTGGAGAGGGTTGAAAGGTTGAAAAAGATTCTGTATTGGCGAGAGTATGAAAAAGAAAAGAAGAAAAAGGAAAAAGATACCAAGCGCGAAGAGGAGTTAAGGAGACATGAACGACTGCTAGCCGGGTCTGTTCCATGGATGGCTCCGGAGGTGCTAAGAATGAAATTCGACGAAAATCCATATAGTTTTGCAAGTGACACTTATTCATATGGTATTGTAATGTACGAATTATTTACTCAGGTCTTCCCATATGGCCCTAAAACTGACAAGCTATTTATTTTATATAACGTAGGACGTGGTGCATTGCACCCTGATTTGACACTACTGCGTCGTGATATACCTAAGGACCTCAGAAATCTTATGGAAGAATGCATTTCGTATGACAAAGAAATGCGACCATTGACCGATGAAATCATAAAGCGAACGAACGAAGCTTATTATTATATACCGAAGATAAAAAGAACCACTTCTTTACCAGCGTACCTTGATGTTTTGCCAGATACTTATTATGAAAGAGCTCTTGATAATCAATATTATATTTTTTCTGACTCTGATAGTTTCGTTGAATTAAGTGACTCAGAGAATAGTTCATTAATTAAATTTATTGACGATGATGACACTGACACGCTATCACCGCATACTGTCTCGGCCTCTCTAATTGACCAATTAGCTAAAGAAGGAGAAGAAGAAGAAAAAAGCGTTTTATCCTAAAATTCTGAAAACAAAAAATTATTTCCATAGTCCTACTATGTCTTACCTTTTAGTGATTGGTCGATAGAGGAAGGAGAGTAAGCTTTTTCTTATGAAGAACTGTATTTACCTTCTTTTGAAATACCGATATTCACAAGAAGAGAAAGCTTACTCTGTATTTATCTTCTCTTTTTCTCAGAGGTAGATATATCTCCAACGAGGTAGAATATATCTCCGAATTAGAGAAGATAAGCCTATTAAAGATTCCTTTCTTTTTCTATAGCAAGTACATATGACCGAAATGCCTCTAATAAATATGCATTTCGATCACATTGTACATCATATGTAGTATTTTTATTTTTACAGCAGGTTTTTATTATAGGTTTTTTTTAGATTTAGTACCACAGGTTGCTAACAAGCTTTTTTGTTTTAGAGAAAATGTTTGTAAAGAAGTAATCTTTGTAAATTATGTAAATGTATATATATGTATATGTGATGTAGCGTTTATCGATTTTGTGTAAACTTTATAAACAGAGCTCTGGATCGAATTGCATCTTAAATTATTTATTAACTGTATTTCAAAATGATTATTTCTTTACTAAATTTAACCATAAAATTTATATGCATTCGTAAATTTTGATTATTTTCAAATTTGTGGTCAGTGTTCGGTATCTTTCAGTTACATTATTGGTCCGTCTTGGTCTACGAAATTGAAAATAGGATTGGTATCATTCGATTTACTCAGAAACAGCTATATAAATATTTAAATCAATAATAAATGCAACTTAACCAATATGTGAATCACGAGTAAATAGAGAGACGTAGCATACACATATGTAAAATTTCTAGTAATTGAATTGAAATATCATTCCGGTTCAGATCTCTACTTAGAAATAATGTAAATCTGTAAGTTATAAGAATGAAACGACATTAAAGTCGTACTGGCCGTTAACTTATCTGCGGGATATTTTTCCAAAGGCTGATGTGATTTTTATATCTGATTTTATCTTGAATATACTCACATTTTATTCTCCTTTTATTTCCTAAAATGTATAGTATATACATATTTATTCAGTCAAGCAGAGCAGTGATCTGGTAATATTAGTACAACGATAAGTTTTCCGGCCGGTATTCTGTTCTGCTTTTTCCGAATGGCCTAAGATAACTATATTATTTGTCAATAGCACGTGTATTATATTAGTAAAATTTAACAAAATGATTAATTTTATATATATTTCATAAAACTTTTTATGACATTTTTACCATAGATCTTGTATATTTAAATTTAAAGTAACTTAAATCTTACGCCACCGGTTTAAACCTAAGTTTGATTAATAAAACTATTAAGACTATAATATAATGTGTCAATAATAAATATACATTTAATTGATGTAAAACAAAATGTTTGTGCTTTTATATATTACAACAGTATTCGAATATCTACGATGTGAGATGTAAAAGCCTCTAATGAAAATTACATGCAAAATATAGTATAATGTAATTGTTAGCATTGGAAAATTATTGCTGTGTCATGTTTAAAATTTATATCATTCTATTAGAAGAGTAAAAACAAAAAGTTAAAAAATATATTTTGTGTATATGTGTATGTAAAAGGAGATAAAAGTAAAAAATATATTTATTTATGTACGTGTATACATATAACAAAATATATGTAGGGATCAAGAACATATATGTAGCATCAATATCGCTATTCTCATATCTCAGTAATAAAACATTAAGACTATTATAATTTGATAACATTTAATGTATGTTTAATTGATGTAAAATAATATGTTTAACAAAATGTTTGTGCTTTTATGTATTACAACAGTATTCGAATATTTACGATGTGAGGTGTAAACACCTCTAATAAAAATTGTATGCAAAATATAATATAATTGTTAGCATTGGAAAATTATCTGTGCCATATTAAAAATTTATCTCATTCCACTAGAAAAGAGTAAAAACAAAGAAAATTAAAATAATATATTTTATGTGTATATATGTAAGTATATATGTATGTTAAAATAAGATAAATATAACTGTATTATGTGTTCAGCAATTTGAAATTTTATTTTTTTGCAGCGATCTCATCCACGATTTTTCTTATGCCTCGTCTAATTTCGTTCATTGAATCAGTAAATATATGTGTTAAATAAATTTTTATATAATTTTAATTGAGAATTTTTTTAATAATAACTTGTACTGTTCGATAATTTTCTTACTTTATTGATTTGTATTAAAATGTAACTTTTATAACTTTTTCAATTTTATCTTAATATTAAAATAATTATCTATCGAGTTTTTTCTTGCATTGTAAGTATTGATTTTCTTATGTCAAATTTTTTATTATTTTTTAAACTATTGATTGATTTGTCGATTTCAGTTAGAGTGAGATTTTCTGTTGTAAAGTACGCCTGAATGATATTCTTTCAGGAAGATGGTTTTCAACTTTTTTTAGTCTGCTGCGTTATACAATAATTTAATTGACAATTAAAATCTGTATTTTGTTCTACAGTAAAGCTCATGATCGGCATCGAATGAAAAATTGTTAAGTTTGTCATCGATAGGATATAGAATATGTAATCTGGTATAATATTAACGAAGCTAACCATTTGTACGTGATATTATTACAATTATGATTATTTTTACGAACTTATGTATTTTACATTAATTCTAAAGTACATTTAAATATAATTTATTAATTGGTCATAAATTATATTTTGCGTATAAGTATTCCTGGAATATTATCTCGTTGTCAGATATTCGGTTGGTGAGATTGTAGGATAAAAAGTGATTTAATTATTGAACATACATGTTTGCTTATGTTCGGTTAAGTTAGGTTATTTAAGAAGATACATTTGCTAAAGGATTTTTTTTAAACATTTTTATAATTGAATACGTTGTTGAAATTGGGAGCATTTTTTAAGTAAAAACTTATATTTAGTAATCTTACAGTGTCTGATAATAGATGTAACGTTTTCAATTAAAAAAAACCGCAGATAAACACGTTTGTGGGATTCAGTAGCGAGTATAAATATGTGACGAGAAAGAGAGTCTTGGCGTTACGTGCCTTTCGCAATTTCGACACCTGATGAGATATCGGAAAGAGTTTTCTGTTCAGAACAACCTATTCGTGAGAGATATTGTATATCGCCAGATATGTCTTATAAATGGAGTTTTAATTTCAGTTCGAGACTACGTTTCAAAACCGGCAATAACAGCGCGTCGTAGTTTGCTAAGCGAAAAGTATACATAAATTCACATGAAAAAATATTACGCACAAAATTTGTTTCGAATTCTCAACGCTATCCGGGATGTCTCATGTAAATAGATCTATGCGAGTATTTGTGAAAGTTTAAACGATATCGAAAATTAATTCAGAAAAGTTGAATAATTACTAGAGATGTGAAATTTCATGTCGATAGGTTTTTCGTTTATAAAGATAAAAAAGACAAAGGTCAACTTTATTCTTTTAAAATAATAATTATATATTCAGTGATTTTTACTGACCGTATCTGGCAATTAAAATTCTTATTGCGAAAAATATTACCCCAGCCAGGATTCGAACCTGGGACCTCCCTACAACCCGTCACGGATTGTAGGGAGGTCCCAGGTTCGAATCCTGGCTGGGGTAA
>NW_011967179.1:660589-687989 GCF_000949405.1 Vollenhovia emeryi | reverse complement strand
CCCAGCCAGGATTCGAACCTGGGACCTCCCTACAACCCGTCACGGATTGTAGGGAGGTCCCAGGTTCGAATCCTGGCTGGGGTAATATTTTTCGCAATAAGAATTTTAATTGCCAGATACGGTAAGTAAAAATCACTGAATTTGTTAATTACTGCTGGCGACTGTTAAGATTAATCTTACTAATAATTATATACTTATAAATATGTTAATCAATGCAACTTTTTGTTACTCGTAAAAAAGGATTAAAAATATTGAAGTATTTGTATCGAAAAGCCATTAGTTTAGGTAATTTACGGTAATTATGTATAAAAGGGGCCTTCCCCCCGAATTTATTTATTCTTTAGTATGTTGGGGATCTTTCCGAGTAATTTCACACACACACACACACATATTTCTATTTATTATTTTTATCTTTTTTTAGCTTATATCTTCGATATTTAAGTCTATATATATGTACATATACGTATATATATATATATACACGAACGAAACCGTGGACTGGATATACAATATATGTATAGATACAGAGCCCTATATATATATAGCCCTATATATATTGAGTCCGCCGTTTCATTCCTCGATGACGATCGTTAGCGACAAGAGCAAGTAATTTCTGTCGGCCTACAACTTTTATACTTTTATAATATATACCATATAAGGGTCGGACTCAAATATCGAAGATATAAGCTAAGAAAGTATAAAAATAATAAATAGAAAAATGAGCACTTGATAATAATTTATTCAACATTATCATTAGGAATTGAAAAGATGTCAGCCATTGCATCAAAAATGCAGTAATCCGAGTACATAATGTTTTTGACGTGTTCCGTAGCGAGAAATATTGTGTCTCGCCAAGCACGCTCGATGTTTTGTGAGCACCGCTATCAGGATCGATGAAACTCATCTTATGATTTACTTTAAAATGTTTAATTTATTCAACATTATCTTTTACTCGGGAAGACCCCCTTCCAACAACATACTAAAAAAATCGCAGGGGAGGCCTCTTTTATGTACAATTACTAAATTTACTTTTAATATTGCGCAAGGTAAAGTACTTATTGATTTCTATACATTTACGCGTAATTTCTAACATCTACGTTCGTATAGAAGCTTATGTCTATAACTTTTTAAAGTTATATTTAATAATTGTGAAAAGACGATGCTGAGATACTTTCAAATGCTTAACATTTCGAGATTCACTTGTGAGATTATTGAAATAATAATACTTCAACATTGATATTTAATAATATTAGAACAGTGTCATTAAAATTATAGAGAGGATTGAAATTACAGAATAGTAAAAGATATTTTGAAAAAATATATTCGATAATAATAAAAATCCTGCAATCACGCGCAAGGTTATAACAGAATTTGTTTTTTAAATAAAGTAATGTCTTACATAACTGTTCATAATTCTAACACAGTACAGCCATTAATTAATTATATATTATCTTATAAGAAAATGACAGATTACATTGATCGTATTGAATATTTTCTTGGGTTTTTTTTCCGTAAGTAGCTATGAGTATCACAAGTATATCGAACATCTTTTACCAATAAGCGTTTCATTCCCCATCATTAATGCAACGGAAGTACGTGTTGCATCATATTGCGTATTTGTTTATTTGAAACTGTATACGACAGAAGCAGGAAAAATCAATGATTATAGTAGTAGTAGTAGTAGTAGTAGTAGTAGTAGTAGTAGTAGTAGTAGTAGTAGTAGTATTTATTTCCCTTGCGGGGTACATGCGGACCTCCGCTCCGCTCACATAGCCTTCCTTCGTTTTACGCTCGCTTTTCGCTCGCACGCTAGAGAGAGAGAGAGAGACTCCTCATTCTTCCTCATTCACTCTTCCATTCACACCTCTTGGACCTCCGTTTCCGCCACATTCTTCATTCTCATCTACTCTCATATTCTCTTCTTCGTCTACTTTCATCCCCTCCCCCCTCCATTCCTCTATTCTCCTCATCCATTCTTCTCCCCCACCTTCCTCCTCTAATATTTCCTCTACCATTTCCCTTCAACATCTCTCCTTCCCCCAATCTGTGCATTCCTCCAAAATATGTTTCCACGTCTCCTCTCTCCGTCCACATACCCTACATAACCTTTTTTCCTCTTTCTCCCAATATCTATTTCCCTTCATTTCCTCCCCTAATCTAAATCTCGCTATCCTCTGCCATCTTTCTTCTTTCCATCCCTTTTTTAAGTATCCTGGTACCCCCTTTCCTTTTACCCATTTGTACCATATATTTCCCTTATCTTCCTCCATCTTCCTCCTGCCATCTTTTCTCCCTTCTCACTATTTCCTCTCCCCTCATCTTCCCCTCTTCCCTTAACCTTTCTATCTCCTTTATTTCCCAGCCTCGTTCTTTATAAAACTCCTCTCTTTCTTTTTCCCACTCCCCTATCACCTAACCCTTCTTCGCTCTTTCTCTCTCACCTCTCCCCAGCACCACCTTGCTATATCCCCTCCTCTTCCTTCCCCTAGCCTCCTTTCATATCCCCATGCTCTCATTCCCGCCCTTCCTCTCATTTTTTCTCTCATTAATTCTTCTCTTCAATGATTATATATATGTTTATTAATATAAATTCACATATTAAAATCCCGCAATCACGCGCAAGTTTATAACCGAATTTGTTTTTCAAAGAAAGTGGAATGTCTTACATAACTGTTTATTATTCTAACAGATCACAGCCATTAATTAATTATATTAACCTTAAAAGAAAATGACAGATTACATTGATCGTATTTAATATTTCCTCGTTTTTTTCGTAACAAAGAGTATAAATTTTTATTCTGTTTAACTATTGAAAATGGAACACGCGTTAAATGATTGCACAAAATAATGTCATCGGTCGAATACCATATACTACCGAATTATATTCATAGCCTCTTTAAAATAAATATTAGTTTTTAATATCAACATATCCTGTGGAATCCAAATATTGTTTATCGGGAGTAAATAAAAAAGAATAAATTTAACTAATGAACAAAACCTTGAATACAGGACAGAACTTTTGGAAATTACATTCTTTTAACGATTATGTCTATTTTGTGTGTTTAATGTATCAGGAACTCTAGAACTATTAGAAAGGAAGTCAAAACTCTCAACAATTAGTGATTTTCCACGAAATGAGATACCAGCTTCACACACACTATTTTGAATTTGATAAGTTACCGAGGGATAACAGTGTGTACATATTTAAAAACTCAATCTATCCTAGGGCATTATTATATATATATCGTTTTATCGTCTCTCTCCATAGGTTGTGCGAACACAACCGAAATGTATCAAGATTTCTAAAGAGGTTAGAAGGAAGGGAAGGGGAGCGACTATCTTTGAGTATGAATTGCGTACTTACAGTTCTAGTTTCAGTTATTACTTTTATTTATTACTAATAGAATTATTTTATGGAATTATCCTATTTAAAATCTAGCAAATTATTAGATTTGGTGGAAATGATAAAAATAATGGTATCGAATGCTCTGTCCTGATAAGACGATTTTATTAACTTGTGCAAATATCTAGCCCGGTAAAACCTGCTTATAGACAACGAGACTCGCACACGGAGTGTTATTGCGCGCTTGTCAATTAATTAGTTTCAAACACCCTGTTGCTCCAAAACTGGAGGCAGTGTTGAAAGATTGTAAAATAAAGAAAGGTGTTAAACAAGTATTCTTTAATTGATCCGATCTTTGTCCTTAAAGAAAAAGCGATTAAATTTCAAATTATTTCAGTTTGAACTTTTTTTAAATAGAAAATTACAGTTTTAGACTCGAGAAATGTAAGCAACAACATAATCAGAACAGTGAAAAAGATTGCATGAAATTTATTTATGAAGTATAGTTTGTTGATATCTTAAAGAATATGCTCGGTATTGAATTAATTTAATGTTTTTATTCTACGTTTATTGTAAACAGCAACATCTTAACTAGTTTTTATACATATATTGCTGTTCGATTTTACATTGAAATTTCACTGTGATTTTCACAGTGAAATCTTAACTTATGATGAATCGAGTATGTATGATATTCAGAACATAAATGCAAGAGCATTGATTATTTCTATTTTGAATTATTTCTGTTTGATACGGAGCGATGAATTAGATACGGTAAAAGAGAATACTATAAGGAAGCTATGGATGGAAAGAGAAAGCAGGTTACGAAGTTCAAAGAGAGAAAAAGGAGAGAAAGAAGAATAAATGTAAATAATATAAGATTAATATAAGACTAATAAAATAAAAATAAGGAACATAAGATCCGTACAAGTGTAAGTACAAATAGGCTAAAAATTTATCATAGAATAAAGCTAAGCTTAGAATGGTTAAATTTAGGTTTCAAAATTCTTAAAATTTTGATTTAAATTTACTGGCGATATATAATTACCACTCTTGTTTAGGTTTCAAATACAAGTAAACTAAGTAAATAAAGCAATTAGAAATACTAGTCACAACATGCAAGGATGGAAATAGGGAGGATGGATATAAGTATGCAAGATGAATGAGTTAAGAACATATTGTAAGCTGAAGTTAATAAATTACTAATACTAATAAGTGTGGTTCGTTGATATCTTAAAGAATATGCTCAGTAATTAATTTAAAGTTTTTATTCTATGTTTATTGTAAGCAGCATCTTAACTAGTTTTCATAGATATATATTGGTGTTAGTGAAATATTCTACATTAAGAAGTCTCTCGAACATACGATCACCCTACAACAAAATACCGACAACCTTAGCTCTATTTATGACAAGATTGTACGCACCACTTAATTTATTTACTTGTTTATATAATTAGCTATTTATTTGTCCTCTCGGTGTCTCTTGCTTTGTGACCTGTCGTACGAACGCAGATTATTTTACATTGTAACGTTTTCAGTGTCCCCTCAAACACTGACAACGATTGACACTTTGACAATTAGTTCAATTTTTAATTTCTTTAACTTTATATTCTTACTGTGCGGAGTGATTCCATTTCCTGACTATGCACTTCTATACAATCGTATTCTTTAATACATCACCTGTAAGCTTTAACGACATTGTTACATACTTATATTTTTTTAAAAATTCAACTTTTGTATTTGCAATCACACAATGTAACTTTTTGTAGATTTCTTGCTGCCACATGTAATAGGTGATACTTGAGAAGGACCAGTATTGCTGGTCGAAACGTCGTGTATTGATTAAAACTATACTTTGCCAGTTATCGTCGACATAATCCTTTTATTATTGGTGTTAGATTTTACAATAAAATTTCACTGTGATTTCCAGTGAAATTTTAACTTGTATATCGAGTATGTATGGTATATTCAGGACATAAATGCAAGAGTATTGATTAATTTAGATATTTAATCGAAATACAATAAATATCTCTGTACATCTAGAAGTAACTAACGTCTATGCATCCTAATGCATTCTGAATGAAATTTGAAACATAAAACTTTCGTCTCACAGAACATGCCATATGTGAGATAGTAGTATCGACTACCATATATCGGATGCTACAAGTTGTTGCTTTACGCCGCTGCGTAGTCTTGGGACGCGTATGAAGATTTTGTATATCTTACTATTACTATATGTTTTACTATCACATAAATGTAAACGAAATACAGTCAATTAATTGTATATTTTATTTAAGGTTTTTATTCTTTTTATTTTTAAAATTGTATATTAAAAAAACACATAGCCGGTCATGGTCGATTAACTTAATCATGTTTGCTCGATCATGTTGATTTATCTGCTGGCGTCAAATGATTCTTAATATTTTATTTAAGTTGCAAATATAATCTAGAAAGGCTTGAATTTTGTTAATATAATGTTCACATATGCTACTTAACAAAATAAAAGAACTTAATTTAATTATTATGTATATGCCGTTGCAAAATTATACAGCGAGCAATAGAATACTGCTTTCACGTGTGACTATATTTGTTTAGTTTCAAAATAGCATATCAGTTCCAACTAATTTTCTAAAAAGGCTGTATTAGGGTCTATGAAACACATCCGATTGTGAGTACTAATCACCCAGCAAATATGATAACATTATGTATCGTCCTTTTGACATCGAAATGACAGTTCTGACATTTCAACATCGAAAACTCGTCAAGTAACGTTATCATGTTTGCCGGGAATATACACTCACGCGTGCGATAGGCAACACGTGTGCTCGTACAATACAGAGTTTTAGAATGAAAATACACTACGGAAGTGACGAGTGAATATCTCTGTACATCTAAAAGTAATTAACATTTACACATCTTACTGTATCCTGAATAAAATTTGGAACATAACGAACATTTTTTTTCACAGATCGTGCTATATATGAGATATAGGCATAAAGTAACACCTGTAGCATTCGACATGTGGTAGTCGATATTTTCGTCTTGCATAGTCCAGTTGCATAGCCTTGGGACGTATATAAAGATAGTGTGTCCATTATTATACTATTTACTATTACATTACATTATATTAATTACATGTATATAGTATTAATATTGTCTTGTACATATAGCTTAAACATTTGTATATTCCATATGTTTTATATAAATTATTCAAAATTGTTTTTGAATTAATATTTATATTTATAAATTATTTATGATAATTTATATAGTTTTATATTTATTGGAACACTTATTAAGTTTGCTGTAGAGTTTTTATCTGTATGAAATTTCTACGGTAAGTCGACTAATTGTAAGACAGACGCAACAGATTAATAAATATAATTATTTCTATAGATAAGTTATACTATTTATTTAATAGAAAATATTCTACTATTATTTCCTATCCTTTTCCTTGACAGATCGGATGATATTTCTCATTACAAGAAAAAATGCGGATGAGTTTTAATAACGTCCGTTAGCATTTACTTTACTGCGTACATACGAGATCTCCAAAATAGCTCTCTTGGCTGGAAGCATCGATCGTTAAAGCTCCGCAGCCCGGAGCAACTTGTTACCCGGGGATTTATATACTCATTGTTACGATCTCGTTATCTTTGCTGTCCCTGGATGTTGCGTAGGACGGAGGATGAAAGTGGAGAAACAAAATAAAGGACAATGAATTAAAATTTTTTAAATTCCTTTCCTTTCACGTCAATCAATTTTTGCCATTCCTTTGTAATACTAGAGTATATGGTATTAATTTTATTACATACATTTTTTCTTTTATTTTGGAATTAATTGCAGACATTGGAATGTCAGTACTTCTATAATTATTTAATTATTACTATGCTATAGAGGCACTTTATTTACACGTAATTATTGTATAAAATCTTAAATATTTTATTCAGATATGTGGTACTTATTAATATTTACAATTATTACAATTTTTTTATTTTATAAATCAGATTATATCAGTAGAGTAAACCAAAATATTAAGTATCACTAAAAACGCATAGTGGAGCCCCGTTATCTATATTGTTACGTCTATATATCTCTATATATTTATACAATGGTGCTTCATACTCATTTAAGGTAAGTTTATTTTACTTTTATTTTTACGCTGATAGTGCTTGTAAAATATCGTTATCATTATTCAATTTATGATTACAAATATTATATGAATAGGTACAAGTACTGCGCCGTACTTTTGTAAGACAAGGGCATCATAAATTTTCTACCAAATACGTCTTCACTTTCGTGGACGATTACCTTCCAATATTAGCAATAGTATTTCTGCTAACAAGAGTCTTCCTTTCTCTCTTTCAATATAAAAGGTATTATTTGTCATGTCAACCTTGTTGGCTGATCAATAGTTAAATTAACCGGAGTCAAATTAACCTTTACACTCACTTTTTTAGAGTCTCGAAATGAATTACAAGGTAAATTATGTATACAGGGTGAATGTTAGCTGCTGTACCAGCTTTTTACCATGAGAGATGGATTTCCGACTGCAACTTTTTAACTTAATGCAATTTCGACGAAGGGGGTCGAGACGAACGTGACCTTGATGGGACGAGTGGAAACGAAGCTGGGATGTAATTTGGAGCCATATGAGATAAAATGCTCCTGTTTTCAAGTGTGTCATCAGCTGCCGGGATGTGGATAATCAATCGCTGCAGGATTGTCGAAACTGCGCTACCTGCTACTGCAAAGATCACATGGACAGTATTCAACACAATGACATCTGCGTTCCTCTAGTATTAAGCTTCCGTTTTTACCTTTCACGCGAGAAAATCCAATATCTGCAAACTGCAACATCCGCAAGAAGTTTCCAACACGGGTACGTTTCAGAACATGAAGGACTTTATACACACTTACTTGAATCTTCAAACTCACTCGGAATTGTCACGCGATATCGTAGAGGCTGCATACTCGCAGCATCGTCCCTTGACTAGAGGTAGGAAAAGAAAGAATTTGGTCATTAGAATATACGGACGATATGGTTTTCTTAGCGAGAAATAGGGAGGCAATACTAGATATGATGGATACAGTTAGAAGAACGCTTAAAAATAGGAAATTAAAATTATGTACATAAAAATCAAAGGTGATGGTTTTTAATAAAATAGGAAAGAAAAAGAAAAAAACATGGAAATGGAAAGGAGAGAATATAGAAGAGGTAGTAAAATTTAAATATTTAGGATTTATATTAAATAGGGAAGGGAACTACAAAGACCATATAAAAGAACTAGGTAACAAAGGGAAAAGTGCAGCCTGTAAGGTATGGGGATTAGGAGAAAGAATTTGTGAAAACGATTTCGGTAGAAGAATGATGCTGTTTAGATATCTAGTACAAAGTGTGATGTCATATGGAGGTGAAATTTGGGGATGGGAAGAGAAGAAAGAATTAGAAAAAGTAATGATGGATTACATAAGATAGGTTTATAAGGTAGACTTTTGCACACCGCGATATATGTATAATTAGGAGAGAGCTAGAAATAGATAAATTAAAGATAGGACTAGGGAAAAGGGCAATAAAATATGAAGATAGGATTAGAAAAATGAAAGAGGATAGGTGGATTAGTAGATGTCAAAAAGAAAAAGAAAAGGAAGGTACAAAAGATCTATATATGGAGGTAAGAGAAAAATACTACACTCTTAAACGTGTACCGCCAAAAATCACATAGAATTATACAATACAGTTATGGTATGGATATATCTCATACACAATTTGACGTAATTACCCCCATACAGCCATTTATATATAATTATGTATGAAAAGTTTTTAATCAAGAAATTTTCTACTAAATCGCCGTCGGATATTTGATTCACAAATTTAAAAAAATATGTTAGTGAAGACAAGATATCATGGTCATTTTATATATTTATTAAATAATGTCATTTCTTTCTTTATTTATTTTATTTAAATTTATTTATTTACTTAATTTATTTAAATTAATTTAAATTTATTTATTTATTTATTTATTTATTTATAAATTTTATTTATTATATTTATTTTATTTTGTATTTAGAAATCATCCCACATTATTCATTAGTATAACCAATAGACAAGCCGGCGAAAGATCTGATCCGACAGCGAGTTAACACGAATCAACTGAATAATCATGTTATTTATTAAATTATGGATTTACCGCGGCATATAAATTTATGTTACACATTGTATACACAAATTTGACAGCATCATGATCACTCATGCCCATTCTACACCTAGGGATGATCCTACTTTTACCACATCCGGTACCCCTTCTATACCTAAAGCTAATCCTACTTGCAGCTTATCCGAGGGAGTAGTATAAAGTGTAAAAGGGTACACTGTTGTTGTACTTTGGTACGATTGGAAACCAACCAAAGTGTAAACCTTTTACACTTTATACTACTCCCTCGGATAAGCTGCAAGTAGGATTAGCTTTAGGTATAGAAGGGGTATCGGATGAGCCACAAGTAGGATCATCCCTAGGTGTAGTATGGGCATGACTCGCATCCTGAATTTTTTTGCGCGTTCGTAAACTTATAAAAAAAAGTGTCGCAACCTCAGTGCTCTCGATGTACATACGATGCACGTGGAGCAGAAGAGAGGAGCGTGGCGCTACCTGTCGATGGTCGCGTGCAAAATGGCCGCGTCTGTCAAAAGTATGTTGCACTGACAGGAGCGAACGCCACGGGATACATTGCATAAATACAAAGTGAAGACAGGTTCGTATCCGGCGCGTCGACACGGGCCTCGATGCGGCTGGGATTTTTGCACGTCTCGGAGGATAATAAAGCGGACTGCGCGCTCCTGGGCGTGGCACGGCATGATTTGCTCCCGATATTCCGGTCGTATCGTATCCTTAAGTTCTCTTCTCGTCGTAAGTTTTCTGTGAAAGTACGCGCCGTTCATATCGCGCACCGCGCTATTCCGCTGTTGGCGCGTTAATTAAGATTATTTTATCGTTACGTTATCACGAGCGCTGCGAACTTCGTGAGGTTATGTTACAGAGACCGAAGTCAAGCTCCCAACGCGCTTGGAAAGCATTCGAATGTTACGTTGATTGTACATACATTTTTGTATCTCGGCACGTTTTTCTATACCCGATACATACTTGAGCAATATTTATTATTAGATTCAGAAATATGCAAATGCTCTGTGTGATTTGTTGGTTCGTTACTTTGCTCTATAAGATTTCCACGCTGTAAGCTCTTTAATTCTTTTGTCTTCTTGTTCTTCGCTCCTTCTGCCATGCCTCGCAGACTTACATGGTTTATTAAAGACACATCGTTGCAGAGCATTTTTATTAATAATAATACTCAGAGAGCGCGTTATTGGGTTGATTCGTAAGTAAGTTTCGCTTATAGTTAATTACTGAATCATTTCTTTTGAGAAATTAGTATTGCCTATTGTATGCGATTGTTTTATCTGTTGCGAATAGGTACTAAAAGGCAAAAGTATATAACAAATTCAAATTTATTGTAATATTTTTTAAAGATTAAAAAATTTAAGGTGAAATAGAACTTATTTATGAATTAATCCAGTATTTTGATTCCATAACTCGAGTTCTTTAAGATTAAGTATCAATTTAAACTCTCAGTAATTATATATATATATGCACTTTTTAAATTGTCACATATCTTACATTATAATTGATTGTGTGCAGGTGCGAACAGTTTATACATTCATAGATAGCAATAAATGAAGCTGAAAAGGAGAATGTCGTCGCAACGAAAGTAGAACAATTTGGGATTATCTTTAATACAAGTATGGAAAAGAGGGGCAGTGCGGAACTCCTCGGTGCAGAACAAAGCAATTCGAAGAATGCCAGTTCAGATTCTCTCAACTCGGACAGCAAGAGCAGTTCCCTTAATTCGAAAATGGGTCAGGAATCGGTATGAAGCAGAAATTACCTCATTAAGATTGATTCAATGGCACATTACACTGTTCATCTCGAGTGAATCTATAAATTTCTTTAGGAGAGTTGGGAAAAAGCTTCACATTCAAAAAGTTTTTCTTCAAGCTCCACTTCAACAGATAATAACATAGTCTCTGCTCTAGAGGCTAAAAAAGATAATCAAGTAAAAGTGAGTTTGTAGCGAATGCTTGAGCACAGCACAGTTTTTATTTTTCTTGACACAGTTGTGGCATTTTTCCTTGGTACAAATATTCAATAACAATCACTGAGAAATGATACATGCATTTTCGTTGAAATATCAATTCTGTTGTGTAAGACATTTTCCTATTATTTCACTTTTACTTTTGCAGCACATTTATTGCCATTGCCGTTTATTCTGTTGAAGTTGTAGACAATTAGAAAGCTTTCTGTTTATCGTAAAGTTATTTTATTATTGGACAATATTTTTAGCCGGTTATTTATACGACTGTTTTGATTAGAATTTGTCTGGAGGAGATACGGGACCACCGCTGTTGAATGGAGAACGGGTGCAAGGCATTGCGCACGAAGTTACCTATTTGTGTCCTTACTCGGGGCCTGCTAGAGGGATCCTTAGTGTTACGAACTACAAGCTTCATTTTCGTAGTGTAGATCGAGAAACGCCTTACGTTGTTGAAGTGCCGTTGGGGGTCGTTAGTCGGATCGAAAAAGTTGGCGGCGCGTCGAGCAGAGGAGAGAATTCTTATGGTATCGAGGTGTTTTGTAAAGATATGAGGAATCTCAGATTTGCTCATAAGCAGGAGAATCATTCCAGACGAGATGTATTTGAAAAACTGCAACAGTATTCTTTTCCATTATCTCACAAGTTACCTCTCTTTGCCTTTGAATACTCTGAGACCTTTTCTGAAAATGGTTGGAACGTTTACGAGCCTATTGCCGAATTAAAGAGGATGGTATGTATCAAGAAACATCTGATGTTTAAAGTTAGAAAATACTTCAACGTGACAGTGTAACGATTTAAAATTTGATATGACTGAATTTCAGGGTGTAAATAACGATATGTGGAAAATATCCAAAATCAACGATACATATTCGCTCTGCGACAGTTATCCAGCTGTCTGGGCAGTACCTGCCGCAGCGACCGACGAGGATCTCCAAGCGTCCGCATCTTTTAGGAGTAGAGGCAGACTTCCAGTCCTCTCGTGGATTCATCCGGAAAGCCAAGCGACAATAACTCGTTGCGCTCAGCCGCTAGTAGGTGTCGGGGGCAAACGAAGTCGCGAGGACGAGAGATATGTTCAGCTGATAATGGACGCTAACGCACAAAGTCATAAACTCTTTATTATGGATGCACGGCCGATGCCAAACGCGATAGCGAACAAAGCGAAAGGCGGTGGATACGAAAGCGAAGATGCTTATCAGAACGCGGAATTGGTCTTTCTCGACATTCACAATATACATGTCATGAGAGAAAGTCTAAGGAAATTAAAAGGTATTTCTTGCAATTATATAAACTTTTCCTTTTTCTTTTCTTTTAATCTACATATATTTTTTGTTTCAGAATTATGTTTCCCCACAATTGATGAGGCCCGATGGTTGTCGGGCATAGAATCAACGATGTGGCTTAAGCATATCAAATGTGTTCTCGCTGGAGCTGTAAGAATTGTGGACAAAGTCGAAAATCACAAGACTTCAGTTCTAGTTCACTGTTCCGACGGTTGGGATCGAACAGCGCAGGTAAATGTTTAATTCTAATTGATTAATTTTATTATTAAGAGGCTTTTCTTATTGTTTTGATAAAGAAATATGTTTTTGAGAATGGATTGAACGAAAAATATAATACTTTGTTGATTGTATTGATTGAAAATTTATCCTTGTCTTGTATATTTTTTAAATTATAAAGTTATGTAAATAAATATATTTTTAACATCCAAATACTAAAATTTATTAAGCTAGGAAAATTCAATACACTGTAACAATGTAAATCTCGTATTCTGTATTGATCAATTCCTAGTACCAACAAGTATACAGTATTCAGTATGTATAATACAAGTATGTGTAAATCGACAGACAATACGTTATAATATTTATTATATATATACAGGGTGACTGATAATTTGTTGATCACCTAAAATATGTAGGTAAATTAGGACAAGCTGGAGAGAAAAGTCAGATAACATGATGCAAAATTCGCAATAGTTATTGAGTTATTAATTAATACGTCTAAGCGAATAAACGCGCGGAAACAGACTTCCGACTGTAGGCCGGGTTCGGTAGGCTCGCTTAGACATAATAATTAATAACTCTAATTATTGCAAATTTTGCATTATGTTATCTGACTTTTCTCTTCAGCTTGCCCTAATCTACCTACATATTTCGGTTGATCAGCAACTTATCAGACACCCCTATATATGTATATGTATAAATGTATATATATATATACACATCTGTTTTAGCTTACAGCTCTCGCAATGTTAATGTTAGATCCGTACTATAGAACAGTAAAAGGATTTGAGGTGCTAATAGAAAAAGAGTGGCTTAGCTTTGGACATAAATTTCAACAGGTACATAGAACTTCTTTTAAATTGTTTCTGTGATATTGTTGTTAAATTTTATAATTAATAATAGTTTTTTTTAGAGAATAGGCCACGGCGATGAACACCACAGCGATGCAGACAGATCGCCAGTATTTTTACAATTTATCGATTGCGTTTGGCAAATAATGCGACAATTTCCCAACGCTTTCGAATTCAACGAACATTTTTTAATTACTATTCTCGATCATCTTTACTCTTGCAGATTCGGAACGTTCTTGTTCAGCAGGTAATTATTTGTACATTTAATTTGCCTTACATTTCTGTGTATACACAAGTTACATAATAACCCGGCAGAAAAAGGGGAATGGACTGGGTCTTTCAGAATTGATAATGGAAACCGGTCAAACCGGATCGCGGAACTGTTCTCCACTCCAAGCACGGGCTAGCGGTCAGCTACGCGGACATGAGATTCGCTTTCGTGTGCGTGCCAGTCCATCTCCTTCCACACGCATAAGTGTGTGGAGTATGTGGTGTGTTAATCATTAATCTCACTGGCTCCATTGGCCTAGGCTGACAGGCGTGGACGGTACTGTTTCTCATACCACTGGTCCCTAGCACAGGCTTGGGAGTCGGGAAATCGGAACTGCGATCCGGTCTCTAATAATCAGAGACATGGTAATGTCTCATGCCAAGTGTACTCGCCTGCAAAGCAGACAAAGAGACACATAGTGTCTTTTTGGGATGTCGAGTTGAGTGCACGATGGTCACATCTAAAAAACTAGGCAGATGAAATTATTCTAAATCGATAACTCGAAGCCCTATTATACAAGAAAAGTGTCATTAGTTTTTTTTTTACATTTACAGTGAACGCGAGAGAATGCAGGAGCAAGTGAAGCAAAGAACAGTCTCGCTCTGGTCGTATACCAATAGTCAATTACCTCTTTATCTGAATCCTCTTTATCGATCCGGTACAAACTATCAGCTCGTTCTAATGCCAGTTGCTAGTATGCGATATATCAAACCATGGAAAAGTCTGTATTGTAGATGGAACCCCAGTATGCGGCAACAAGTATGTGAAATTATTTAACAGAATTATCACGTTAAATAGTTTATGAGTATTTCCATTAAAATGCCTGTTTTTTGTCTGCTTCGAGGATCCCGTCTATCAAAGAACAAGGGAGCTTCTAGTCTTGAAAGAGCAGCTCGAAAAGCAACTGGAGGAAGGTAGACGCGAACAGGCCTCACGTGCGAATCGATCTGTCACCTCGCCGGCGCCACCCAGGATACATTCCCCAGTTCACATATAGCGCCACGGGGAACTTGACCGTCTGATAATTTGTAGTTTTGTAAATGAGCTGTAAACTCTTGATCTAATCCTTCGCGCCAGACACAAGATATTTTGACTGAATTCCGTTGGTGGATGCTATGTATAATACGCCCACTTAATAAAAACGAATCTAGATTCGTGCGTATTCTTGCGTTTCAATGAATTAACAGCACACGCAACATTCCTTCCACATAACTTATCGCGATTACCCAGCTTATCAAACTCCATCGAAATCGAAATACGGTTTCGCACAAGTGGTATAAAAGAATAAGACTAAAAATTAATTAAATTTTTTGAATAAGTGAATTTGCTGACGATAATAACTCCACTTGTAAGAAAACTGTGTCATGTCCGAAAGAAGAAATCGGCGCGCAGGACAAATGTGGAAAGAAACGGTGTATGAATTCACATTTTAATGAATTACAAGTATAGGCTATCTACGTCCTGCCTTAGACTCGCATTGGCCATTCTTGTGTGTTGTTTGATTTAATTTTATTCGGTTTTAATTACAATTACAATATTACAGTATTTTTATCGCAGTTACGTATGCAAGATTATAATCTCCTGTCCCTTACATTTTTTCCTGCTGCAAGATTGGATGAACCGTGTTAGTAAGATATACGGTGATTCTGCCATTAAGGATAATGCATATGCACAGAAATAACTGATCCCCAGATGTCCTACAACCATGGCGCTCTAAAAACAAAAATTGTGAAAATAAGCATATTTTGTTGTCGATATCCGAGTTTTTGTTCGTGTACTCACCATGGATAAAAGTTCTAAGTGAGCGGATGTTTCATTGTGCAGGCGAATCGAATTTATGATAAAGGGATTTAAAAGGTAAGCACAGTACGTGAGTCTGCTAAGAGGAATCCAGATTTTGCATGTTAACAGCTCCTTAATGATGCCTATACGAAAATCAAGTATTTGATGACAAAGATAAAAATCTTTTTTAAATTAAAACATTTTTTACTCTAATAAATGAAAAGGGGCAATAAGAGTTATTTTTTACGTTTTGCTACTGTCTATTACAAACATGTTTATTAAGTGAATTGAAAAAGTAGGATTAAATGGAATGTAAGTTACGAATTATTGAAATGTATTATGATAATTTATTTATGCTGATATGACATACGATTTATCTATATATTATTAAATTAACTAACCTCCGTGTTTGGTAGAGCACACTATTACAATCCATGCTATCCCGATGGCCCAAAGTGTTCTGCTTAATCCAACGTAGATAGCAGTAAACAGAATGGATATCTGTCGCTTGTAAAGGCCGAATAATGCAAAAATGTTGCAAGCGCCACCGAGACTCCAACATAGAATTACAGTGTTCTAAAATTTATGTTCAAAATGTTAGCACATTAAGTGTAATTTGAATTTGGCTTAAATAATTGTTATATATTATACATTTATTACGATTTTCTACATTACTTGTGGCGATATTAATTTATAAAGCGCGAAATGGATTGATTTATAAATAATTCCACCTCTCTTATCTAAAAACCTACAATAGTTTGAGCAATACTTTACCCTTTTCCAAGCTATTTTCTTGTTTAGTCTTATTATAATGTAACCTGTGATCATTCCAATAATGTATGGACCAATTCGAAGCCATGGCGGATAGTATAAGACATTGATAAGTCTATACTGTTCGTCCAAGCTGCAATAACAAAAAGGACGCTCATTTATTTCATTAATCTCACGATCGACTAGGTGACTATGCAACTTACGTCGGAACATGTTCGTAAATGTATGAGATATAGCCGCCTAGAATAATCGAGCCAATTAGAAGCGAACCTAGTAGGACGACAGCCGTGTAAAAATATCTGAAATTGGTAATTTATATTTATTTATTCAATTATATGCCTGAGAAATATGTAACACTCCGGTCGTTTAACTTACACAGTCGACAGAATCAGGAGCGCCATACCGATTACAAAGAATTGCATATCATTGGCTAGGTACCAACTCCAGGACATGCACTGCAAGGAAATACAATAATTCAGAATTCGAAATCTTTCACGTGCGCGCTTCCGAGCGTGTCGGTATATGATATTGTAATTAAATTGGCGTTCGTACCATCGCATTGTGATCGAACAGATTATTTATGTACAAGAGATTCCTCCACCAGTATTTCGCGCAAGTTTCGTGCGGCCTCTCATTAATGTAGAATTGCGAGGTCTTGTCGTACCAAGCCGAGTTTAATTGCAATATTCCTATCATCATCATGTAAGGTGGTGTCAATCTTAAAACGAATTTTTAAATTTAACTTTAATAAACGTGAAAGGGACATTCACTATTGTCTGGCTCGCCGTTGAATTGAATTTTTTTTAACGCGTTCTCTTAGTTGGCTTTTATTGCTGCACCATTGATCACGCTAACAGCGTCGTCTTTGTTTATTGTCTGCGCGAATCAAGATAATGAAGAACGTACCGGATAAATCTTCTTATTATGGAGCCAAAGAACTCCTTTAGCTTCTCCCCGTAATTAATCGACTTATTCCGTTCTTTGTTCGTTTTATTCTTCAGATACATGTAAGCCAATAAAAATCCGCTTAAAAAGAAATAGGTATCGACCGATATGGTTGCGTTGCTTATCACTTGGATGGGGATACCCTCGGCGAATCTCAATATCCAAACTTTATTGTCTACGTATGTGAAACGATATTAAGTGGAAATTACGTCAAATAATCAGTTTTACAATTTTTATGTTTCGAGACACTTACCGAAATAATCCAACGTGTACAATATGGAATGGGCGATGATTATCCAAATCATGCTCAGAAATCTTATACCGTGAATAACGGGTACCGCTTCGGCGTCCAAGTCCGTGCGAAATATTATTTTCGTACTTGTATACACGGAAAAACAAATTAGTATGCTCCCGATTTTGTTTTCCTTACATCGAGATGAGGAATCTATTATTTCCATCTTGGCCGGGGTTTTTGTACCTAAATCACAATTCAGAATTTCTAGTATCTAAATGTAAAAACAAAGATATTGGACGAGAAAACAATTGGAAGGAAAAAGTATTGCACCATAGGGACGAATAGTGACACGGGATGCGAGAAAGAACTATATCGTTTTGCGGGATTTTATTAAAATATTACTGATTCCAAATTAGTTAGATAATTTCAGAGGTCAGAGCGTGAATGCGTCATGTTCTTTTGGAATACGAGAAATACGGTGGAAGCTCAATATCACAGGGGAATCTACTGTCGAAGAAGCTTAAGAAGTTTTACACATATACTTACTGACGGCAATTTTACTCTTTGCTCTTAAATACTTTTGGTATATGAATATATCGTATATTGTGCCGCTTATCATCATGGAAAAAGTAAGCAGTAAAACAATACTGAAACCACAAAATTAATATATAAGAGTATCTCTTCCATTGTTTCCTCAGACTCTCGGAAAGTACATGAGAATTCAACATGTTATATTATGATTCTTTCCGTAAATTTTTGCTGCTGTCTTCGCATTTTTCGACTTACCATATGAGAGGTGTCGCACCACTCAGTAGCCATTGGTGATCGTCCTTTAAGTCTTTTACCTCGATCAGGCTGAGATCCATGGAATAGAGGTCATTGATTAAGAAAACTCTATCACGAAATATTTGTTCCAGAACAAAGCTCACATTATTCACGGAGCAGGACGCGGGTAAGCAGAGGCCCAGCGTAATGACATTCTAAGAAAAATTTTCTATATAGCATATCTTAATATAGGAATCGTTAATATTTGGATATTTTTATAATTTTACGTTTAAAAAGTTCAATATTCGTTTATCAAAAAGATTTCGTCAAGAAATATCGCTCGCATGTGCTCGAACGAGCCTGTATGCGCTCTCTCTCTCTCTCTCTCTCTCTCTCTCTCTCTCTCTCTCTCTCTCTTTCTCTCTCTCTCATTTAACTGTAACTTTCTCTTTTAAGAATTTATTATATGCCATATATATGACTAAGTTGCGTTTATAACATATTTAGGCCTGATAATGTTCTTAATAATGGTCTAACGATAAAATTACTTCAATTTTCTCGCATTAATTTCAAAGTAACAAGATTTATCTAGATCGTAATAGAAACCGATTTAAGATCGACATACATTGTTGCTGCAACTTATCTTAAGATAAAATTTAAGAAATCTACGGTGAAGCTATTGATTTGAAATGCGATGTATTCTAATCGCACGAAGAACAAACTTACTTCGTCTTGCATACCGAGGTGGTACTGAAGAGTACTGTTGTGTCTGAGGTGAGCGACGAAGTAATTCACCTCGAAGGGTGGAAATTCATTTCGCGGATCGCGATAGTGCGTGTTATTTAATATACGCCGTTTTGCGATTTCAAATGGGGTCCTGTTTGTCGTATCTAGGCACTGACTACGACTGCCCAGCCAAAAATTATTTCCATAGAGGAAACCCGATTTCGGGCCGCCACTAGAATCCAATGCTTGAAGACAAAAATACAAAAATTAAATTGTTACTCACGCAGAAATATTTAATAACATTTCAGTCTCACAATCAGTTAATCTCCGAGACTTTCATTAATTGCTAGAAGCAGGATCGCTAATTGCAAAAGATGACTTTTAGATGCCTAAGGAGCGCCAATGCGTATATAACGTGCTTTTATTGCATTGGCATCGAAACAACATTAATTGTGTGTTCAAAATGCACGAAAATGTTTAGGCATATTTGAGATTGTATAATTTTATATAATTTTCTATATTTATACATGCTTATGCATGAAAAATTATGCATGGGAGGTCAATGGTATAGTTTTTTGGAATGCGCTGCCAACAATATACGTTAAGTGCGCATTAATCCAGGACGAAGACGTGCATTAAATGCGAATTGAAATGTACATTTAACACATTATTCGCGCATTAACGCTCCTTGGGTTGCATTGTCCAGATTTCTCGAACATTTTCGTCATTTGCTTTATTAGTTTCAATAATTATTGTGCGTATACGATTATGCACTTTACGGAAAAAAGCTGTAGGAAAAATGTTAGCAACAATTATGAGACATCGTAATAATAATAAGTACATTTTTGTTAATTAAACTTAGCGCAGACTTTTTTATTTGCTAGTGCCGCGGAGACAGCTATGTTAAATGTCAAAAAACGTAAATAATTTAAATAAATAAAATGCATTACGAAAATACGACACCAGTCAAGTTGTCTCGTTGCTGCAGTGACTTCGCTGGGTGCACGAAGATAATTTTTATATTTTTGGAAGAAGTGAAAAACCTGTTGTTTGCTGGTGGTATTTGGCAATGCCATGGCGCCCTATAACTAAAGTAATACTAACTACGAAGGATGACGTGTTAATTTGTACTAACTTTCACTCAGATCGCTTCTATCGTGAATAAACATGACAGTGCTGAAAAATATTCAAAACTCGAGGCACACACGAGTATGTCTGTTGGATACGTTGTGTACCGAAGAGAGTATGTACTCTTTATGACGTTCAGCTATAACGTTGTCTATAATGTTACGGGCACACCGCGATATGCGGCGCGTGCCACAGCCCGCGAGATACAGCGCGAGATCCTCGAAATAAAATGAGAGAAAATCATGCGGTATTGCACGCGTAACAGGCGGCGCTTTTCTCTCGTGCACATGCGGCTGCGAAACTTGTTCCTTGTGTAACACGAAGAAAGTTGATTCGGCTAAGTGTTCTAACCGAAAGTTACGCGTGCGACACAATCGCCACGGTAATACACTTATGTAGAATAAGTTGCATAAGGTATGAATAAACGAATTACGTTCGGAATGCGACTCACACGCCCTAGACTGGCTATTCTCTAGTCGAGAGGAAAAGAACATTTAGACGAGTAACAAAGACCAGCCAACCCGATATGACAAGCGCTAATTTTGGTAATGAAATATCTACCGTGCGTCGTGTTTTGTGGCACGCGATTGCGTTTTAAGGGGACTGAAGAATTTGCAATTAAGCATTAAAAGAGTCGATACAAAACAGCTCTTTGTATCGACTCTACTCTCTAAAAGTTATTCAGTAGATTATCAGTGAAAACAGTGAATGCTCATTGATTCGCAGTTACAAGTATACCACTACGATTTTCGATGGTGTACTTATAATTGTGAATTAGTGACTATTCACTGTTTTCAGCGATGATTGGCTAATTGATTTTTAGAAAGTATTCAAATGATAATGTTGAAAACCGGCCATAAGTTATTCCGAAAGTAAGCCATCCTTTTGCAGAATCAATCCTTTTAAATCGATGAGCTCGACCAATAAATTGCTTGCTTGCAATGGAAAAGTTAGCTTATTTGGCCAATTCACATTTCGCCATAAGGACGCGTTAATTATATACCGTAAATTATAATATACTGTAAAATTCTGAAATCTTCAATTATAAAGTCTATGAGTTTAAATCGATAGTTTTACAAATATAACAGATGTCGCAAACGAAATAATTGCTAGTTACCTTGATTTATATATGAGCCTTCGTAAATATCAAGTAAATTAACGACGACCTAATTCTGTTAATTTTTTACAAACAAAGATAAAAAGCTACAGAATCATTTCAGCCTCTGTAACTCTTTAACGATTCGTAAATGTACACGAGGCATCGCTGATGCCTTCCCATATAAATTTAGGCATATATAGAACGTATATACATTTTCCATGTATGTATATGCAAAATGTATAAATGTGTTGATATGTGCACAAATTCATATGGAAAGGCTGAGTGTACGTAATGAAAGAATTCAACATAAAGTAAACGCTACGAACTGTTCGTTTTAGTTTTCCAAATTTTAGTTTATTAGTGCGATTATGATGCATTTTACTCACTCTTCAAGCCCCATAGTACTCGTTGATCGACAGCGTCTCGAAAATCTCGTAGCTCCATCCCACATGTTGCCGAACCGAGAAGACCGGCTCTCGAGGCGATGGCATAGGCGGGCAATAAATGGATACCATTGTTACTCTCGTTAGATCCGTGAAATTGTGCAGATACGCAAAATAATGCGGCCGAATGGCAGATGTACAAAACAACCGTGAGTCGCTGACGCGACATAATGCATGTTTTAATACCTGAAAGCCACAGTTACTTTGAATTACCGTTACTGTGAATCGTAGCGAATACCGACACCGATCGTGAAATCAATTTCAGAGACACGAGTGAAACTGGATTTTGTTTATGTAACGAATTTCGTTAATGATCTAGAATTATTTTCGCCACCAAAATGAAGGGGACACGAATTATCTCGACTAATCGTATCAAAGAGGTGCTATTTATTAACTTCGTTTGCGCAAACGTTAGCGTAACGTTTTAGAGTTTTGTCAGCGGATTCTCCTTTGACAATAAAGTTTAATATTGGTCTGCCAGATTCGACGACCGGGACAAGACTGGTCTATATAGGGAGAAGTTAAGGCGGATTTGCGGTGGAAAGCGAAACGTCCTCCCCATCAACTTTTTCGATGTCGTGGCGGAGCCCCACCACGTTATTGGGTACGACATCATTTGAGTATGCTGGGATCCAGCGAATGTGACAAAAAGAAATCTTGAAAAAGGTAATACAATTGTGTAATTTTCTAATTTTTACATAGCCTCTGCGTGAAATCAGAAATTGTATTTAAAATTGTATTTTCTCTTTCTGTTTTTATAGAAAGTTCGCCTGTTGTTCTTCTTCAAAGAGACGTTGTAAAGCCGAATTTTATGTACCATACAACAGAAATCGTTACGGAAATCATGCATTTCATGCAAAGATTAGTATTTCATTATTTAAAAGAAGCAAGAGATTGAAGCAAAATGATAAAGATCCATAGATAGAAATGCACGATTAATTATTTTTCAGAAATCAATCTGGTAATTATTAAGTTTTTTTCTTAACATTTTTGCGTCCTGTTTCTTTATGAGAAACGACAATCCCTAATTTGGGATTTTATCAAAATTACTGCCTGAGTAACTTCCCAAAGAGACAATAGAGGATAATTGCCTACAGGTGAAAAATATCAGACGCAAATGATCGAACCAGAAAATTTGCAATCTCCATTTTGAAATCTAATCTAACAACAAGTTATTCCGAAATAAATTTCCAGAAGATATAGTGCGAGCATGTGCACTGAAACAACAAGCTGTTGATATGATTAAATACTCGTATGTTTAGTTGGCAGCTATTTCTATTTCAAATGTATGTACATGATTTAAGTTAAACATACGCTCTTTATCGAAACGTATGTATTTGTGAATTAACAAATCTTTTTGCGAATTAACAAATATTTGCTTGACAGCCCGTGACTGCCGAAACATAGCTAAATCAAGAAATACTTCTTCAATACTTTCTTTCTCGGTATGAGTAGAAAGTATTGAGACAGAGACAATTGAGCCGAGAAATTTTCGAACAATGACAATCTCTAATTTAAAATCCAATCTAATTGTAAGTTATTCTCCCCGAGATAATTATGATGAGCATACAAGCGAGAAAGAAGTTTCGAGACGTGAGTAATTTGTATCAAGAATTTATATCCCTTTTTCCGCTCGCATGCCTCTCGTAATTGCTTCCTGATTACCTGAGGGGATCACCTGAGGGGTAGAAGAATAAATCTCTAATTAGAAAATCTCTATTTTCCAAGACTTCCGATCATTTGCACGCTGATATTTTTCTTCTGCATACGCTGCTTATCTCTTAGGAGATCAGATTACATCCGTATATGTTTATAAATACTTATGTAACATTTTATGCTCTCGAGAAGTGGACACGGAAATGCCGACAATAAATTAATAATATTTTCCGATTAATTTCTGTCGGAAACAATTTAATTATTTATGTCTATTCGTATACTTTGGCTTTCATTATTATTTCCAAAGACAATTTATTATATGGAATGACAGTCGAAATGTTTTGTTATCTATAAATTAATTTTTTTACTCATATTCCTTAGCATTTTCTGCATCCGAAAACAAATGGATTATGTATTTAGACATTGGAAGAAGAGAAACGATTCAAAATTCAAGTAAATATAAAGTGCAAATAAAACAAATAAACTTATGTTACGACAGAAACTATATTATGCCATCCAATTAAGAAGTAACAGAGTAAAAAAAAGCAAGATAAATAATAAATGCACTAATTTATGCAATATTACGTTACTTATATAAACTGCTGTTGCTTCTCGTTATTCATATAAGCAGTCATGACATTGAGACATTCATTAACGAACACGTAATGAAGCATGTAGCTAACTGGTTTGTGCATATAATGATGTCATATTATATTATTATTTATATGTATAATAAATCCGGTCCAATTACTAAATAGTACAACATTTTTAATAAATATATTGATATTAAGTATAGCTTTAACACTTTGTTATTAGAATCTTCATTTGGAAATCTGGGAAATCGATTAATGTCACGTCTGAAACACACACAGCTCGTATATCGGTATATCTCACGAATATGAATTACGTCAACGCGCAGATCTCACGATACAAAGAAAGCGATACAGAGATACCTCCCTTCATGGTTGTACAATGTGCTGATTGATACTTTCGTATCGTTTAAATGATATACAGAGACGAATTTTGCCAACTAATAACTGTTTCCGTCTTAATTCATGCATACAGTTGAAAAGATAAAAACATTGCCTTTCAAATTCTTTCTTACAATTAGTCTTTAACTAATAATTATGTAGTTATTATGTGAAAAGATATTTAAGATGGGAATTGCTTCGTTCTCGGAGAACTATGTGGTAATAGCATAACTATTCCTTCTGGGTTTTATTTTCTTCCACGTGCTTGAAATTACGTAAATTAAGCGTTAGAAGCATCACTTTAAGTGATCAGATCAATGAAAATCAAACAATTTTCTCGCCTTTTTACGAAGCGAATTAACAAAGACTATATTTTATGAGACAAATCAAGTTTGTTTTACAGTTTAGGGAGTCACTTTTCGTATCCTGTATCATTTGTTAAACAATTACCGATTCGTAGAGATGACGACTCCGCGCCTAAAATACAGATCACACTTTGTCACGTAGAACAAAGTCAGATTAGATTTTTATTATCTTTGTCACGATGATACGCCACGTTCTTTTACCGCGGGCGCACGCGTAAATGTTCTGATTCCGCAATATGCTGCAGAATGTGCTTTACAAGAATATGCGTACAGAAAAAATGTTGACTTATTACATGTATCAGAGGCATTGTACATCATTCGTCTATTATATACGTTCCGTGTCACACAGGTGACACAGAGTTTAATACATGAGTGCATATCCTTTATACGTGATAAGATACGATTTGTAAAATGCGTGAGACTCATAAAATTTTACGATAGTTTTCTCGGATATGACGGATGAGAGAGAGAGAGAGAGAGAGAGAAATATTATACTAGACATATCCAAGTATGCATAAAAGTCATTTCCAATATAAGAATTTCATGCCGAGGCATTTGTGAAAGCTGATGTATTGCACCATTAAAATATGGATAAAGACTGGGAAAGAGAAGTCGAGAAAGAGAATAGGAATAAAATTTCGTTTAACCAGAATGCCAAATGTTTGCGAGTACCAATAGAAATGTTGCGTACACGAGGTAAAATTGAAAACGTCATTTTTCCTTGAACTTTTTATTCCTTCTATTATCAACTTTTATCTCCTCTATTTTTCATTCTTCAGCTTGCTCCTACTGTCCTTGAAATTTTCAGTTTCCTCTTTTACCTATTCATAATTATCTCGCCATTGTAGTCACATGGTTGTGTATTCATTACAATTTATATAGTGTACATACGATGCACAGAGCATCTCTCGATGCTGCCGGCCAGTTCGAATCTCGGTTGCTCGGCGAGCGAATAATAGTGTAGCGACCTTCACACGCAGATACAAAATGACGCGCGGAATGTTGCACACCGCATGGGAAAAAACCCAAGTTTTTAAAGTGTCAAACTAACAAAACGAACGTGAAGAGTTCGATATCTCGCCTACGAAATATGAAGTATCTAGAATTGAAAATTCTATACTTAATATTTATAATTACTTTATTCACCGATCATTAATATACATTTTGCGGACCCTTTAGTATTGTGATAACAATTAACTTTGTTTAGTCATTTGGTGGAGAAAATGAGTAAGACGAAAATTGTTGTTACTTAAATGTGAAGGAATAAAGGACTAAGAGCTGTGACAGGGTGTTAGTGTCTAAATATTTTATATTTTAAATTTGTTGCGAAAAATATTACCTCAGCCAGGCGGGCGTCTCAAATTCTCAATCTTTGGTGGTCGAATTAGTTGAGACGCCCGTCTAGTGAAAGGGAGGATTCAGGTTCAAACCCTGGCTGAGGTAATACTTTTCGCAATAAATTTAAAATATGAAATATTTGAACACTAACATCCTGTTACGGCTCCTCAGTCTTTTAATCCTTCAAATTTGCGATTATCACATTCGAGCCGTACGAATTTTTATTAATTTGTTGTCAGTTAAATTGTCATTTCTGAAAGATTTTGCCACAACTTTATGTGTACAAACGTATGTTACTTAATTGCAAATTTTAAGTTATTACGGGTTTCTTAACTAGATTTCTCTATCGCACGTACTGCAACTTGGTAACACCCCCAGTCAGAAATATACGGTCCAGTGTATGGTCTAAGATCTCTCCTGTGATCCTTGTTAGAAACTTTGGGTTAAAATTATTCCTTTAATTATTGCACATAGAAACGACACACAAAAATCGTGACATTTCTGCAATTTTATTTCACAGTTTGACATTTTAAACAATCAAGGAAATTTAAAAAGTGTCAAAGTAATTATAACAAAGAGGAAAATTATGGACAGCGGAGTAAAGGCTATTGCGACTACGTGTCAAGCGAAAAAGAATTAATGTAAAGGAATTGCAAATAATCGATTTATTGGAAGACGAGTTTGATGTTCTGAGTGACAATTGACAATTCTGTAAATGTAAGAAAATGCTTTCGTTGAAAAAAAAATGTAAAGAACACACGTTTTGATTTAAATTCTATTTTGCACATTAAAAATGATGAGCATTATACAATAACACAAAAGCCTGGGTAAAATCTATATCATTAAAAATATTGCAAAACAATTCAGATGTTAATAAAAATCTGGGTAATTATTTAGATTAACACACCCACCTCCAATAACCTTGGGCTTGACATATGTTGTCAAGGTTACCCTCCTGAGTAACGCTCAGAAGGATTTAGCCGGCGCTCGTTGTTTATTAAAAAGTTATAAAGAAAAGAAGTTTCGCAAATGCTATGTAGTTCACGATATCATGTACGTTTAGGATG
>NW_011967179.1:655168-658902 GCF_000949405.1 Vollenhovia emeryi | reverse complement strand
AAATAATTACCAAAATCTGTATAAAGTAAATTATAATTGCTATGTTATACATATACATATAAGAAGACATGCAATATAATTCAATTTTTAATGATTGTAAGATGTTTATCAATGACTTTTTTTTTATTAAAGCATCACCTTAAAAATTTCTACTAAAAGTGTTATCAGTTTTCTCCTCACATTTCAGATTTACTCGACTCGTTCAGTAGAGTATCTAAGTAAGAAAATCAGTTTAAAAAAATTAGGTGAAGTAAGAACGATTAGTTTGTTTCTTAGGTGTGAACTTGTATATGTGGCTTTAGGCTGGCGCACACCTCTCTGTTGTATGTATGTACATATACATATACACAATTTATTTAACGTCTTTAGTGTGGCGTGTGTGGCGCAGAGAGGCGTGCGCCAGCCTGATAAAGCCACATATACATGTTCAAACCTTAGAAAAGAACTAACCGTTCTTACTTCACCTCATTTTTTTAAACTGATTTTTTTAGGTTTCGGTCGCCCATCATTTACGATGAAGTGGCGACCAATGGCTCTAAGGGAGAAAGCGGAATTAGCCAGTGGCCAAGTGGAACTACAAACGAAAATTCTTTTACTACAATCAACTACACACGAAATACTACCAGCTTCCGTTAAAAAAAAATTAAATTTTGAAAAGTCGGTTGCCAGGTTCACATAGCCGGAACATAAGACATGTGCCTGTCGGAAAGGTGGCGTCTGCTATCGCTCGCGTCACTACGCACGCGCAGGCAATCCTGCGCTATCGAAGCCGTTGCGCCGTGTGATTAGTACACAGAGCGGTATGAGTTTGCGAGGTAGGACGGAAAAAGGTCGCGGAAGAATTTTACGATCATGGTCGGCCTACTCTTCCACGTGTTCTACTTGGTGGGCAGATGCATTTACAACAGGTATTTCAAGAAGACCGTCTACCAGCCCGGTATCGCGATCGACGAGCCGTTTGAGGAACGCGACGATACGTTCGATATCCCGGAATTGGGAACTACGTCCTGGGCACACTGTATGGTAAACAACTTTTGTCCACCGGCGTACACGCAGAGATACTGCGCGGTGACGAATGTGCTCAGAGAATACGAGGGGAAGCTCGACAAGGTATTGATACTCGGTATATTTTATTGTAACGTCACGATGTTGCGCGCGTTATATCGCGACACTACGGCCCGGTACCTCCAACGTTTCGCTGACTTCAACCTCGGGCTGCGTTCCGTTTCACGTACGATGCGCCTGATGCATTTATCTTTCAGTAATGCGCACAATGCGTTATATCGAACGTTTGGCGAATAAAAAGGATAAATGCTGCGCGTCAAGTATGAGACGGGACGCAGCTTTAGCTCGACTCGTACTCGGTTCTCGAGAAGGAATTTGCGTCGTCAGGTTCGACGATGCTTTCCACTTGTCTACACAAGTTTACGCAAGCATCGTTCTATCCTCGTTCACTGGATGTTGAAAAGGGACAGACTGGCCTTGTGTTGACTTATGTTTACACACAAGGACTATACGGGGAGACCTAGGAAGGCAGGGGGGTCAATTCTGTATCTTATACTATGGTGAAAATGCTAAGAGTCAGTAGCTTTGTCTCTTTCTAATTGTCCCCTTAGGCCCGTACCAGATGGATTGAGATTAGATTGAAATTTGACCAATTAGAGTAAAAGTTACTAATCTTGAGATCAGTGAACTTTACTGCGATTGGTAAAACTTCAATCTAATCCCAATCTCAATCCGTAGTCAGATACGGGCTTTAGAAAGAGACAAAGCCGCTTTTAGTATTTTCACCACGTTGTATGATTCAAAATTGACTCCCAGGGCTAAAGATGCCATTTATCCTAACACCAGCGGAGAAAACGTTCTTTGCCTCTTTTTAAAGAGATACAGGCTAAGTTAAAGTAACATTAAAGTTAAGACGTTGGAGAAATCAGGGCATATTTTATGTAAAATCGCTATTGCAAGGTAAAGTTTCGCAGCCTGTACCACTCTGTTGTGCGTTGGGTTCACGAAACAGATTGGTATACACTTGTAAATATCTTTGTTGCATATTTTAACCCTTTGATACCCAGTGTTCCCCCTGGGGAACACAATGTCTGGGACTTTTGTAAAAAAAACCTGCAATCAATTATGTTTTCAAGCAGTAAAAAAAGGGTAAAAGGAATAAAGGGATCTAGATGTTAAAGGGTTAAACATGCTGTTTGATGTGCAAAATATAAAATTGTTGGTAGCCGGTGTATTAATTCTCGTAATTTCCTGTGCAATTTTTGTATCTTACAATTGTTCCCACAGGTTGTCGACTTTGGATGTGCGGAGCTAGGCTTCCTGTTTTATTTGAAAGGAATACCAGAAGTGAAACGGATACTCTGTGTAGATGTGGACCGCGACATTTTGGAAAGGCACAAAAGAAAAGCGGAACCGTTGATCACAGAGATGCTGCATTCTCGACAAAGAATGCTTACAATAGAGATTTGTGAAGGCAGTGTAACGGACAATGATGTCAAGTTGTTGAATGCAAATGCTGTAATTTGTATTGAATTGTATGTTCTTGTCTTGCACCAACATTAATATCTGTAACGGTTATTTATTTATATGTCTCTTACTTAAGAAAAATATGGTTTAATTCTAGGATTGAACATTTGTATCCAGACACACTAATAGATCTTCCCTTTAATATTTTTGGTTACATTAAACCAGAGGTAGCAATAATAACAACACCAAATGTGGAATTCAATGTGCTATTTCCGAATTTCTCAGGCTACAGACATCCAGATCATAAGTTTGAATGGACGAGGAAACAGTTTCAAGACTGGTAAGTTGCAAGAAACTTGAAGACTTACCCCAATTAACTTTTTTCATTATATTGTTAACAGGGCAAATAATATTGTGTTAAGATACCCATATTATAGCGTGACATTTCACGGTATTTGTAATGGACCTGAAGGCACTGAAAGTTTAGGTGCATTAACGCAAATGGCGGTGTTTCACCGAACTTTACCAAGAGATCAGTCAAGCATAGAAGTTCTAACAGCGGATGATTATAATAAATTAATAGGACAGAAAGGGTTATTTAACACAATTGCTGAATATGATTATTATAAGGGAGGTGACAGTCGTTCGGATGAACAAAAAGTACTGGATGAAGCATTGTATTATATTAATTATTTGTCCATTAATACCACACAAGATGAAGAAGGATCAACCTGGAACCACGAAATATATTTAAAAAATATACTACACTTCATGACTAAGTGTTCTATTACCGAAGGAACGCTCAGGATGATTCTAACCAGGGCAGGACGGGACATTGAAGATCGAGAAGATGGGCCAGTAGTACTTAATCCTTCGGAGGTATCTTCTGATGATGAAACGTTCGACTATATGGACAACTACACTGAGGATGACGAAGAAAATTATGAAATTGAAAATTCGAATATGGATTGGAACGCGGAAAACATATGGGATTATACAACTGGATCATCTGTAAATGAGATACCTGCAAGTGCAAATGAATATTTATCTCGGCAAGGTTTACATGTTGACAGTATCCGTGAAGAACCTGATGTTATAAATGAGGAAAGATGGGGCTATATAACTCCATCCACAAACGAGATACGTGCAGATGCAAATGAAGAATATTCATCTCCGCAAGATTCACATGTTGACAGTTTCCGTGAAGGTCCCGATTTTATAGACGAGGAAAGATGGGACTATATAACTCCATCCACAAACGA
>NW_011967179.1:634386-652618 GCF_000949405.1 Vollenhovia emeryi | reverse complement strand
GATGCCTGCAGGTGCAAATGAAGAATATTTATCTCGGCAAAGTCCAGATGTTGACCGTTTTCGTGAAGAACACAATTTTACAGACGAAGATAAATTGAACTATTCAGCTCCACCCATAAATGAGATACCAGATGCAAGCGAAGGATATTTATCTGCAGAAAATCCTTACTTTGAAAGTTGGCATGAGGAACCCAGCATTATAATACCTGAAAATTATTCTATTTGTCATGAAAACACTTATTTATTTAATGGCGAAATATCTTTGGTAGAAGAATCTCAGCAGTCAAACGAACCGTGTGCAACTGACAACAATATTAGACATTCCGGCGTTGGAGATAATGCAGGGTCTTCAGTGTATACTGAACGAGAACTTCCAAGTGATTCAATTCCTTTAATGTTAAATGAGCTAGAAGAATTAGAAGGAGCTCCTCTAACTGCTTCTAACATGTTAGCAGCGCTCAACAGTTTGCAATTGGAAAACTCAATTGACAGTATTACAATAGAATCAGCTGTATTACAAAATGACGAGATAGATCCAAGAGCTATACAAAACGTTTCGCGTTCATCGACGTCGCCAGTGTCGCCTTATTGCAGTTCTGAAATGGATAATTCTTTACAAGATCTTAGCGCATATTTTCACAACGAATTGTCAATCAACAATCAATGTTTATTAAACAGTACTTTTTGTCAGTCTGAAAAAGCAACTATGAATACAGAGGAATCTACTGTGGAAGACAAGGTAGAAGATACACCTTGTTTTGAGGAAAGTCACTCAAAGAATACACAAGGAAGCGAATTAAACTTTTCGTCACACACATCTTTAAATTATAATTATAATGCTGAACAAGCGAGAGACATTTTAGATAAAAATCAAATATTTGAAGACAGTGATACGGCAGATCTGACTTTAAATGCTTCTAGTAGTAATTTCAATAATAAACCAAAATATTCAAGTTCACCACGTACGAAGATACCCACTGCTAATATTGTTAGTGCAAGTTCCAAGCACAAAAAACTAATGCTTGCAATGAATAGCGTTTTATCGGGCACAATAGAAAAAGTTGAGGAAATTGTATCAGATACTAGTAGTAATTCATTAGAATCTAGTGAGAAATGTAATAGTAGTATCGCAGAAACAATTAAACCACACATGACTTCTTCAAACAGTGATATTACGTTGAATACTTCAAAATACTACGTAGGCTTTTCTGCTAGCGAGAGCACACGAGACTTGTGCTTAGAAAATAAGCAATGTAGTAATGTTGATATCTCTACAAAATTAATACAAGATACGAATTACAAATTCGCGGAAAATGACATAATCAATCATGATGGTGCGGTGCAAGGAATAGATACATACCAAGTCTTATCACTAGACAATGAGAGTGTTAATCATAAAGATGAAAGTTTATATTGTACATTAGCAAAAACAGGTCATGTTGAAGCAGCACATTTAGAAGATGTGACTAGCGACGTTGCACAGTCAAGTATAAGGAAAAAGGGACTTAATCCGCCTAGAGAGTTATTAAGTTCCAAGTCACAAAGTGTTGGCAAATACTCTTCGTCTGATTGTGCCAAAGAAATTAGTGTTTTAAGAAACGATAGGTTTGTATCTTGTAAAAATAGCGAGGATACAAGTAATAGTCATTTCACATCAGTATTGAAAAGTGAAGAGAATGTTGGTACGAGCAAAGATTCATCCAATACTGTTGGATTAATAAACAATGTTGAAGCTAAACCATCTTCTCCGCTTGAGACACCTCCGAACAGTTGGTCTCCCGAAATCATGGATTCTGGTTACCCGAATTCAGCCTCCGCGCAAGATATAACACCAGAATATGATTTATCTAGCATTGCTCAGGATCATATGTCAGAATCTGAATCGCCGAGCATTGCGGAAGCGCCGAGACTTGGTGTCTTGGAACCGATTGAGGTGGAAAACGGCGATTTGGCGAATAACAATAGAGATGACGAAGGTAACAATATGATGGCTGTGGATGCTAATGACATCGAAAACTTACAACCGCTCATTGATGTATTGGAAAATGATCTCGAGAACGAAAATGATATTTACGTGATGCAAAATGGTTTTCCCATATGGTTGCTGAGAATATTGGATATGGCGAATCCACTTGATTTTGACATGCAAGCTCGACAAAATCTGAGAATTCCCGAAGAAGTTGCAGGTAACTGTATATCCATATCTTCATACCGTCCGCATAATATTTTAAAGATAATATATTTATAATTATATTTCTAGATGATGCTAATTATGCGGGTCATGATGAAGGTTTTGATAGTAGCTCCTCAGAGAGTGAGAGTGATATTGCTTACAATGAAATGGAAGATGATAATGAACATGGTAAATGAAAAGATGTTCGTTAATGAGAAAGGGAGAAAGAAAAAGAAGGAGGTAATGTGTGAGCGTGTTACAACAGCATTACAGTATGAACTTACATATCATTCTTCCTGCTTCTAACAAAGTTTGCAGTATAGGCTTGAAAAGGTTAAATATCTTAGGAAATATTATTTGTATTCTTTTATATATAAAGTATAAATTATATCCTAAAAAATGCTTGCATAAGTCTTATTTGTTTAAATCATATTGATAAATAACTACCTCTTTCTATATATTTTTAATATGATTGAAATGAAATATTATTAAATACTTCAAGCCTAGACGGTATTTTAAGTAATAATAAGGCAAATGTATAAATCAATAAAAGTTTATGTTATTTTCCATCTCTCATTTGAATAATTGCATAAAATAAATCAATGAAAGTTTATGTTATTTTCCATCTCTCATTTGAATAATTGCAAGAATTTTTCATATTCTAGTTCTGTACCATTAAAGTGTATTCAAATTAATTATTGAATTGAATTTAATTTAATTTTTCCGTGTATTGTGAATATGAAATATTCTTATTCATATTATCATAATGTTCATATTAACATTTTATACATATATACCTATATAAGTTCGTATGTATATCTGTACATACAATACATTCATATATAGGTATATGTATAGATTTTCTTACAGTTTCATGATTTATGAAAAATGATCATGTATGTTAATTTTTACGGAATGTAATGTATCATATCTATGTGATATCCGGTAGATCCATAGCAAATGTGATAACTAATATTAAATTAATTTTTGTAATTCTTTGATAATTTCGTTAAAACTTCCTATCTAAGACTGAAACTGCATAGTTAAGTTCGCAGTGGTGCAAAAACTTTGGACAAATAAAATCGATATAAAATTTAAACATGTAATATTATTAATATATTTTATCCTAATACAGGTAAACATGTACACATTATATGACATAAAAGTTATGAACTTCTTAATATTAAATATTTTACATGGAAACGTGATATCTTTCTTTATTTCATTGGAATGAAATTACAGGGTATACAATGGTTTATATGTAGCCTAAGACTTTACATGATTCTGTTAGACGATTTCGACTGTTGGTTTCAGTATTTACAGAAATAAAGTCTTCCATTTCCCAATACAAGCGGTTATTCGTTAGAGCATAAGTCAAACGTGACCATAAACTTTGCTTGAAATCGTGTACATATTACTTGTTAATAATTTTAATAAATTGAACTTAATAAAAAAATGAAATAAAAAAACATGCATCGATTCTTTCAACAAATTTTATTGTACACAATGGCACAAGTATGCTTGCAACTTTATACATATATACATATATATGTATATAGTTTTAATATTCTTTGCACAACAGTTGTGATCTTTGAATTCTTCCTTGTAAATCTGTATAAATAAATATATCATACATGTAAGTAAATGGCACGACTTACGAAGCTAAGTTTGATAGTCGAGGTGTGTACAAGAGGTCATGTACTACAAGTATATAGCAAATTTATTGTTGAAACACTTATAATACTAGACGAAATTACACATCAATGGAATTGCATTTTTAAGTAGTGCCTTAATACCATCATCTATGGCTTTTAGTAACGTTTGTTTTACTACAAATTTTATCAAAACAAAGTGCAAATTGTGTAACTAAATGGGACTATAAATATCTCGCACCTACCGTATAATTTACACCATCTATTCTGCTACATTTTTATGATTAATGTCCCATGAAAATAAAAATATACCTTATTATCGGCGACAAAAGTACATATAAAACTAAGATAGTGAAAGCTTTTAATATGAAACCTAACGCTATATGTGGGTTAGTAGAATTGTTGGAATATGGTGTCAGTAGAATTGCCAAAACTATACATACGTATATAATTACGCCAGATGAATTGAAATTGTTGCAGAGTAGCTTAACAATAAGGACACGTGGAAGAAAACGCATTCACGCTATTTTGGAATGTTAATCCAGGCAAAATCAGATAATAAAATAACAATTACTAGGAAAGTAAATGAAATAATTACCTCTACCTTACAATATCATTCTGATTTCCATAATCGCGCGTTTGTTCAATAGAATTGTCATGACTATTGTTACTCGAAAGTTACTGTATGTACAGATAGAAGTCTATAGCATTTTCTCCCTTTCACGCTTAGACTAGTTTCATACAAAATGCAGCATGTATACTTACTTTTATTTCCTATTATTGTAAATAATTTACCGTATTTGTGTACGTAACGTGATTCCTTTTCGATAGAGTGTTCATCCTTACTAACCCGCGTGGCGTTATGTAAATTTTTATATCGAACACAGCATTGCGTTCACGCTGCATATATCGGTATACGCCGAATAAAAGGAAGAAGAGAAATAAACGTAGAAAATATTAACCTTACAAACAAATAAGATCGCTGTTAACAGTAGCATTTAGACTTGGGGCGTAGAAAGAAAAAGAAGAAAAATCACAGAAAGGAATCTACTTTTAAAACGTAACGGGATCATAACGAAAAATTTCAGTGTAATATCAGCTGTTGTGTAAATGGGGCTGCCTGATCAGAAGCACTTGATGTGCGATACGAATGGGGGAGCGTGACAAAGAATACATTGAGTTACCAGATCAAATCGTACGTTATATGTAACTACGAACATACATCATGTTCACATATTCGTGCCCGACACATGGCTCCGAGATGTACGTTTCCTCCTCCTCCCAATAGCATTTTGTCTGCACAGCGAAAACATGAAAACATGGTACGAGTATCGAATACTGGGATACAGAGCATTTACATAGATAGCTTATTTTTGTTTTAAAAAATATTTTACTCTTGCAACTATGCAGCAACCGTAGTTTTATGTAATCTGTCTGTTTATATTTTAGTAAAATATGTTATTTTTTAGGAAGTATTGTATATTATACTTACTGCATCACACAACTTCCTTGAGACTGTCGCGCGTTTCGCGGCTACGAGAGTGTAATAGATGGTGCAGATCGCCCCCAGGCGCGCTGTCGCGTCTCAGATCTCTCAGCACGGTCGGGGTCATCACTTCTCTCTTGTTCGCCGCTTCCTTTATACTAGACAAGGTTTTGCTGAGCCACGGCCAACTGTTCCGCGCGGCTTGCAGCTCGGAAGCAGTGGCGTGCAACTGATGCGTCAGATCCTACCGAACAATTTGCGTTAGGATCTGTACTTCAATCCCTAGAGGGTCGGCTGTACAAAATGCGTCCTTTGTCGCCCACCTGATTCCGGCACTCGGCCTCGACGTGCGCCAACTTGGTCTGCGCCAACTCCAATTCCAGCTCGCGCACCCTTTCCTGCACCCTGTGAAGCATGGGATCTATTCGGTTCTCCAAGGGGTGCGCGATATCTGCCAATATGTTCGACGAATCCATTATGCATGTCCTACATTTTTCGCATTTCGAGACCTTCGCCTGAAACGTATCGTTATCGGAGTCCGTGCTTGATAAAACGCTATCGAAATTAAACCCGAGATTACATACCCGTAGCTCGCTCAATGTTGTCTTCGCAGCATTGTAATCGTCCTCCAAACGTTGGCAGATCTGCAACGTATAAATATTCCTGCAATTCTCAGTAATACTTGAAACTGAGTTCTAACATATAGTATCTTGTGAATACCTGCTTATACTCGGCTATAATAACGCTGCTTCTGCGGCTTTCAGCATCTGCCCGAGCTACTTCACGCTGTAGCATCTCTTTGATCTGCAGAAGCTCTACCTCCAATCTTTGCTTCTCTTCTTCATTTCTGGCCACTGTACCACGTAGCTGCTCCACCTCGTTACTGTATTCGTCAGCATTTTCTTGTGCCTCTGTGACAAGAAGAGCAAACAATTCTTACACAAGCTTGCAAGAGTTTATTGTATTTATCAAGTCGGGGCTTTTTCTTAATGTCTAATCTCTCTCTTTCTTTCTCTCGTATATACAATTATAAATTTACAGTTATAAATTCCTAATATTCACGAATGCATAAATATAACATAGTTATTACAAAAGAACCTTTACAAATGCACTCTTTCCCACAATTATATATTTTTTGCTAAAAGAATTTCATGTATTTATATTTCGCTAAACGTGCTTGAATGTCCCGCGTCTATCGTGAATGTATAATATCTTCAACCGTGTATTTATGTATTTCCTCCAAAAATCGTTGCAACACGAACTAATTTCTGAGCATTGCATTTTTAGGCATTATATAAGTACACTTCTCTCACTCTTCATTAGTTCTTTCGTCGCATGGCTCATACTTGCACCGCCGATACGTTAAAAGCAGATGGTCCGAACATAACTGACAGATAGAGATATCTTGTTAACACGCGAGCAGCAGGCTTTGCTATATACTGTTGTAGGAAATACACTACGGCCAAATTTAAACCGCTGACAGCTGATATTGGATATCTTTATCCTGCTTGATATCTCCTTAAGTGTCAATAATATTGATAGCCGAGGCTTTTCCATGAACATTTCGCGACTTTTATCGTGTCTTGGGACACTTTTCGCGCAGTTATAAAGTTACAAAGCCTGACTTTGTTCTTTGTACAATATGTACAATTAAGAAAAAATTCACGTATTGGAAATCGTATTTTCTTATAAGAATTAGTACACATTATCGTATCATTAATTGTATCAGGTCAAATTTGTACAAATGACATATTGCAGTTTCAGTATACGCAATTGCGAAAGCTTCTATCTCTATGATTAGTCAGCCTACAATCATGTTACTGCTTATCAGCATACGCATACTTCAACGACCTGTGATACATGGGATTGATTTAGACAATAGCTTTGTAACAATATTTTCACACATTTGCGCCCGGCATAATCTCTTGATTAGATAATTGTCTTTATATTGCATATTATTGTATACCTTAAATTATTTTACTTTTGCTCTTGCTGTTACAGTCACAATCATCTAGCATTTTTGCGTTTACATCGCGTCATACACTACTTCTATAGATATACGATGGAGGTAATTAGTACAGTATAAACAAGTGCTGACATTTTCGCTTGATGTGCCATGCATACCCAAATACAGCAAGAAAACGAATAAAATATATGAAGGAAGGAAGTGCAGATGCTTACTAGATATTTCTTAGGAGCAGGATATTATCGGATATACAATAGGTAATTCACAAAACTAAAAGTACTCTGAGATGATTTATTTTTCAGTAAGCAATAATAAATAATGTATAAATAAAAAGCAATACAAGAGATATACACAAGCGCTACAGCCGATAAGCATGGATTTTAATAACAAACGTAATATCAGCTTTTCCAATCATGTAATATGTCGTTGAAAAATAAATAATACTTTACAAAATTAAACTTACAATAAAGGTTTGATAACATGAAATATCATTGTCCAACACACGGTATTAATATACTATATATTCACAGCACGCATTGAAACATATACAGCTATTGTAACACAATAGCGTAAAAAAATAAAATACAACATAACAATACTACAATTTTTTACATGAGTATTTTGGTGGAAATTATTATTTGATCCGTTGCTCATTAGTTCGTTATTCAATTAATGGAGTAAAAACATATATGTCATTAAGTGCTTTCAATATCCTTATTCAAATGCACACTTGAACCGTACATGTTTCAATAAATCCCATAATTGTGGCAAATTTTATAATAAACATCAACAGGACTTTATGATAAAACATCAATTGATAGTAGTTAATAATTATTCATTATAATATATAAATATATATATTTATTATATATTCGGGATGGTGTGCATTTAATCATGAAATAATACATTCAAGAAATACTATATTAAACTGCGAACTATTTGCAACGAAAAAAATGAAAATAAAAGAGATCTAGATGTGTGATCAAATTACTTGCATAGTATAAATAAGAATAAAACCAAGATCGAAACTTCACATTGAGGTAATTAGATAAGCGATTTTTACACATTAGTCCTAGTATGTCCTAGCAATTTGGAAAAATGTCGCCGAAGTAAAATATTCCAGGTTCTTTCTTCTCTTTTAAAAATGGGTTCTATTCAATAAATTTCTTATGTTAATAACAATCGGTGATGTACTTTCGCCGAATTGGAAAACAAGAGAATATACAGACAAGCAAGACCACCACCTAACCATAAAGTAATTATACAATGTCCATTTCCAAATCGTTTAAAATATAGAGAGCTGTGTGTAAAGTTTCTTACAAAATTTTTACTAATACTACATTTATTAATAAGAAAGCTATATACCGACTGCACGGTTAATGCAGTGAATGCTACGAGACTAGAAGCATTTTATGCTTTGACTAAGAAAGTATGAAGTTCTAACTCGTATGTATTTTGTCGGATTTACATGTAGCTACGTTAAATATATATAGACGCGTATTATTATACAAATTAGGACGATATTTTGTCCTACACACAGATTAGATATATTTTATATTTAATTAATATATAATATAAAATTATTTTTTGATAAATTTTATTTCCTATATTTCTATTACTTCCGTGTTAGTAAAACATAATATATATTTTTATACATTTTAATGAGACTGTATTTGATTTTAGATTTAAGAAAAATTCATTTTCTCTAAGTACTGAAAAAAAATTTTATACGTCCTATGGCACAGCTCAAGAACTCATATTTTCTAATATATGTTTTATCAGCAATAGCTCTTGCTACACAAAAATATTTGATTGTTTAATTTTAAATGTAGTTTGAATGTTAAAGTTTATATGTAAAATTTCTATCCACACTGAAAACAAATTCACAACCAACAGGCAATGACCGCTGAATTATACACGAAGTGTACATGCATGTATGTACGTACAGTACAGTGTTTCCTAATGAAATGATGGAACATTGTGTTTGAAGGTGAACAGGGAAGTATGCAGTTCAAACGTAGAATATGAAATTACCTTTCAACGTCATAAATTCTGCTTCGTATTTCTTCAATTTCTTCAACGTCACTGAACAAGCTAACTTCATAACATAACGTGCGACTTCTTCGTTTCGGCACCGTTTCGGTAAGTGCACCCGGAAGTATTTTAATATGCTCTCAAAATCTAGTTGTAATAACTCTTTTTTACAAAGCTGAAAAGTAAAAAGTTACTTTTCTTTAGTATGTATATATTACTCGTGGAATAAATCTGAGAGAAATCATATCAATTATATCGTATAAAATAGTTGTACACTTTATATATATTAGAAAGTTTCGAACTTGCTTGTAATAGCTTACCATCAATAGAGCGAGGGCGACTTGGAATAACGTGTCGAGTCCTTGTAAAAGAAATACATCCAAGATATGAAAGACAAGATATAATGGAAATCTAGCAGTAAATAGAGTTAGAAACCATTGTGCGGCGAACATGTGCGTTTCTACACCGCGATCACAGAAATGCTTATAAAGTTCCGGCAATTGATCCTAGAAGCAAATAGTAGAAAGTATAGCTCAACCTGTGCATAATTCGTTGTCACGTAAACGTCGCATTATTTTACAATTTGACCACCACTTACTTCTATTAAACGATTTAATTGATAAAATCGCATGTAAAGGTTGTCAAATCTATCCTTGTATAAATCTCGAAGACCATAGTCGTACATTAATTTGACCAGAACACAGAATGCTTGCTCCTCGGGCATCTAGAAAAACATTATTTAAGTTTGTCGAAAATTATCTTACAAAATGTATCATCTGTAAAGAGTTCTACAAAGTTAATTTTTATAGCAATTACTTACGTGCAGTAACAGACTAGCAACTAAGAAACTGAGGCCCTGACAGTATCCAACCTCTTCATCGTGAACAGCATATGCTTTACTTATTCTGTATAAAGAGTCTTGCCCTAAACCACCCGTTTCTTTAAAGAAGTCATGGGCTGGAAATGTTCTATTAATATCCCTTAAAATTACGCTCTCGCAGCTACTCTCCTGTGTATTTGTTATCAAAATTAATGTCGCATCTCCGAGAGAAAAAAAAGCATCAATCACTTTTCATTGTATGAAATTATACTAAAATACTCACCTTCGTGATTAACATTCTGTATTTGTCCATCATCTCCTGCGAATTGTCGCAATTGCTCAGACGTTGCCAAACTTCGCCGCGTAAAGCTTCGGGTATTCCTTGTTTCGTCAGTTTTATAAGTAGTTTCGGACGTTGCTCGTTAACTTGCCAGCTGTCAAGAACTTCAGCCCAGCTGGCCAATTCATCCGCTGAGCAATCCTTCGAGACCTCGCCTGTACCACTTAACATAGGTTCATCCCCGTCTATACACAGAAATTGAAACATTAACAAAAATCATGTACGTTATTGAATCAGCGAGCCAATTCTTTTTGGAATTCACGTTTATTACCTGAATCTATTTCTTCCTTAGGTGTAAGCGTGTCGATACTAGTTAAAGAAGGCGATCTAATTAAAGATGCCAGATTCAGAGCGAGATTTAACCTGTTTCTATCTAATTCGCCAGATGTTTCTATGCTTTGTACTTCATAATGTACCTCTGTACCATCCCCAGAAATTACCTGTCGTAAGAAAATGACGGGAAATAACACGTGTTAATAATATAAGCTAAGCATTTACGAAATGCAAATTCACATAAAAAATACATCAGGGCAGCTCACCTCTTTAGAATTAAGATAAAATTGTTGCACGAGATTCCTTTTATTAAAATACCAAAATCTCTCGTTTTGCGGAAACACTTTAACCGAGGTTTCTATCACAAATCTCACTGGCTCTCGGATATCTCTGATAACGAGATCGACGGCAACGGTCATGAAAATTTTGCCCTCTCTAGGTGTCTCTATATTGAGAGTTTCCAAGGCGGGATCCGCGGGATCCCAGCGTCCACAAATATTATAGCACTGTTTATCTTGCATTATTGGTCCAGTATTAACTTGCTGCAACATTGTTGTAATATTGCGAACATCTGAGCTGATAATAGACATAAAATTAACTGGCTGGTGTGAATCTCTCTTTACCATCTCGAGTAGCCGCATATCACTGTGCTTAACATTTCGCCCGGGGCTAACGAGAACTCCGAAACATCTCTCGACCTCGAGCGTAATTCCGCCTTCTTTACTGGACACTTGCTGGATGCTCAAGCAAACTTGTTTCGCCACGTTGCTTCGTAATTTGAAACAATTTCTATCCTTGGGGACCGTACTGAAACCGCCTTTCCCGTCCTCTTCCTTGATTTCCATGGTGACTTCAAAGATAAACACTCTAGAATTAACTTTTTCACCGGCGTTGAAACCGTTAAAGTCACTGCCCGTTAAAGAACTCGTCATTGAACGCGGTATTCTGTGGAATGCTTTCGAAAAGCAGGCTGACACTTGTCCGACCTACATCAAACAATTACACATTATAAGACACGTATCGTTTTACATATTACACTTATCTCTAATACGTGATTTAATTTATGTACTAGAATGAAAGTATCATCTATGAATGTAAAATACTAGAGTCGTATTCCTTTATGTATTTGCGTGCGCGCAAGGCAATAATATAAAAACCTACCGCTTCTGGTATATCGCAGCGGAAAACGTGACACTGGTAAATGGCGGACTCCAAGGTATCACCGTGCGACCACGTGAAAGCGAAGCACGCTGCGCACGCACCAGTGCTCTCGCCGCGTGCGTAAAACAAAATACGTTGCACCTCGTAACGCGCAATGGCTTGTTGCGTCGCGGCATCGTACAGGCTAAAAATTTACGGTGTACATTACTTCATCGTGCAATATACGATAGGCGATCTCGCGGCGTGAGCTCGGCTTTGGATCGCGTCACTTACACAACCGAACCTTGCGAGCTACTCGGCACCGAGACGGAAATCTTTATTCCTAAATTCAGGGATTGCTCTGCGTTTAATATATTCATGTTACGTTGGATCTCGCATTCCGACTTTGGCGCATTTATGGCAGCTGCTCCCAGATAGGTGACGCCGTTGAAGATGGTGCATTCCTGCTGGACGTGCGACAGCGCGTTCAATTCTGGATCACACGAACGTTGTTACTTTTAGACCTTACGTCCGTCACGTACGTAGTGGCCTGTGTCCATGTGACACGCTAGAACTCGGTCCAAGTCCCAGTGAAATGCGTAGCCAGTCGACCTGCAGCCTTCACGGAATAGCAGCGAGTGCTGTATGTATCTCGCAACTAGAACTTGGACCAGGCGCTAGCGCCGCGGACACAGACCCTACTGTTGATTCTTGTTTACAAACACACGCCGGTGACTCACCCTCCTCGAGATAATCCTCGGGCTTCATAACGTCCTGCTTCTCCGACGCGACGACGCATGAGCTGACATCGTAAAACTTACTATGGCCGACTTTTTTCGTCTTCTCCTGGCTCTGCTGGCTAGCGCCCATCACTTTGAACTCGCTCCCCTCCATTTTCGAGTCCTCCGTCAAAATCTGCGGGGTGTCACGCAACATGGAACATAGGCACGTTAATCTGTGGCATTTACGGCTGACGTGGGTCTAGATTAAAGCTTATCTATTAAGATTAAGGGAGGCGCGCGGCGCGACAGATCCGATGGGTGTACAGACCTCGCGGAGATTGTTCTGCAGATCCTCCAGATTGCCGTTGTTGGCGATCTTTAGCATGGGTGGCTCCAAGAGGGCTTGCTGCTGCTTGCTAGTACCCTTTTCGTTCACAAATTCATATTCGTCGCTTGTCGCCACTGATTCCATCGACTTTACGCTCATGCTATCCTCCATAACTAGGTCTGCAACAGTGACATTCGCTGAGCAACGTCTCTCAACTGGTACCAATCCTTCAAAAATGCGCAGCGGACGCTCCAACAACTCTCACTCGTGCGTTAGATTGCTTTTTCGAAAGACCGTTCGATATATCGTACGTCATCCTCCGGAAACAAGAAACGGGGTCTCGGTCAGACGCCGCACGCGATTGTCCAACTCAGCCGCGCGGAGGACAACCTTGTATCTGCGGGTAAGTCCCGCGCGGTATTCACACACGTCATTCCAGAGCGACGGCGAGCAACGTACGAGACACCGCAGCTTCCACTTCGAGAGCACGAGCGATCCTGTGCGTTCCCCGGCGCAACGTTATCTTGCAGTGTCCCAGGCGGCACGGCCGATGTGCCAAGGGAGCAAGTGCTCAGCCTCCACCTGTCCCGCAATCCGGACTCAGCCGTGTCACCCTCGCGCCCCGTCGGCGTGGCCCATTACAGCGAAACGGCCCGTTCACCCTCGGCCAGGTCTGTGGAGAGCCAGCGGTGCGCGTGCGGGGCTCGTGTCGACGGCGGCATCACCGACGTCGTGCGACGCATCCGCCCGTCATCTATCGTCGTCTCTCTCTCTCTCTCTCTCTCTCTCTGTCTCTCCCTCTCGTTCGCTCGCTCGCGATTTTCCCGGTGTAGTATTTCAGGTGATGACGGATCCCGCGTATCCGCCCTACAGTCGCCGAGCCGACGACGGCTCGTCGTCGTTCGCGACGCGAGAAATCGAGACGGGATCTCGCGCGGATCGCTCGCCGCCTCTCGACCCCGCGGATTGGGGATCCTCGCGGACCACCGCGACTCGACACGCTCCGACTCGCGCGCGCCCGCCTCTCGCGTCCCCGCGGCGCGTGTCGCCGCGCCTCGCTCTTCGCCTCGATCACTCGCCACACGCGTCTCCCCGCGGCGCGACGGACATTTACATGGCCCCCCCGTAACGAGCGGCGCGCCTGACGGAAACGACGACGACGACGGCGGCGGCGACGGCAAGGTCGGCCATTCGCGATCGCCCACGGCCCAGAAGTCTCGGGCAGGGGATTTAACCGCGGAACAGCGGCGTCGATACTCTCCACTCGACGTAGCGGCGGTAATTCGTAGGCGGACAGATAGATATCGGAATCGCCCGACGACGAGAGCCCACTCTGTATGTTTCCGATTGACCGTGCTCCGATACTTGAGAGTATCGATACCTTCCACCTCCGGACATCGATACTCGCTCGTGCGGAGAGCCTCGTATCGATACGTCGGTGCTGTGTCCGCAATAAGGTGTAAAGCCCGTATCAGACTACGGATTGAGATTGGGATTAGATTGAAATTTGACCAATCAGAGTAAAAGTTACTGAACTTGAGCTTAGTAAACTTTACTGTGATTGGTTAAATTTCAATTTAATCCCAATCCGTAGTCTGATACGGGCTTTAAGCCCGTAACAGACTACGGATTGAGATTGAGATTAGATTGAAATTTGACCAATTAGAATGAAGGTTGCTAGACTTGAGATTAGTAAGCTTTACTGTGATTGGTCCAATTTCAATCTAATCCCAATCTCAATCCGCAGTCTGATACGGGCTTAAGAAGGCGCGTAGCGGATGAAGGTATAACGTGGCCCTGATTTCTGCGAGTTTTTTTTTGTTGGAAAAGTCGGGCAAATTAGCTCGTCGGCAGATTCGAATGGAATACCGTGATCGGCACGACCTGCGCTCGCATCGAGCAACTCACGTTCTGCCAGGAAAACCCTGTCGATATCTGACAGCGGACTTTTGCTATTTCGAGAACAAGTAGCCCAGCGAGGAGCGAATGATGAAAAAAGATGTTGACTTGATGGCAAAATGATGAGAACAATCTGAAATCGATTTTTACATCAATTTCATCATCTCGTGATCACAGTTTTGACCTTTCATCGATATCGACATGTCGTCGCTGTTTCTTTTTCAATCAATCGGATAATTGAAAAATAAAAAGTATCAATTTTATGTCAAAATAATGAGATCGATCTGAAGTCAATTTTTACATCAAGTTGATAGTCTGGCGGTCACAGTTTTGATCTTTCATCGCTGTCGACATGTCGTCGTTGTTTATCTTTCAATCATTCGAACAACTGAAAGAGAAAAAGTATCAATTTGATGTCAAAATGATGAGATCAACCTGAAATCAATTTTTGCACACGCACACACAGACAATATGGCACACAAATATTATTTTCGAGATATACCATTCTAATCTGCGAAACGCAGATTTCTTCCTCACGTAGGCTTGATTCGCCTGATCGAAGACGAGACGAATCTGCCCATCTTCTCGGAGAACAAGAGGGAATAGCAGAAAAATAAAACATTGAGAAACATAAGTAATTAATACTATTATATTGTATTTTTTGTTTGTATCTTCTATCTCTATTTGCATATTACGTTGCCCAGTGAGAAATGATTCGTCGATCGATGTCAAAATGATGTCGAATCGACGTCGATTCGACATCGTTTCGACATCGATCGACGAATCATTTCTCACTGGGTGCGTCCCTTATCATGTATACAAATATATAGCATTGTAAACTCGCAATAATATGACGTCTTTTGAACTAACGACCAATCAAATACTCTCATAACAGGTAATGTCAACAGCTCTCAGAAGATGGCGCAAAGATACAGCGCCGTCGTTCGATTCAACATGCGATTTGAGTTGAATTTTCAAATTTAAATTGTAAGCTTTGGAAAACATTACCGAGAAAAATTTGGAAACGGGTTATCAAACCATACACTACAATATTAACTTTTTTTGACAGTTGATAATAATCCAGTACTGACCAAACATTTCTTGCTTAAACTGTGACAATAATTTTCGATTAAACGATAGAAGTTCGCGGCTTTCACGTAGAAATAGCTCAAGATTTTGGAAAGGATCTTCAACAGAACTTTTTTTTAATTTAACGTAGAGGAAAGTCCTCTATTACGAGATAGCAGTCTAATATGTGCAAATTCAATCGCAAATCTTTTTTCGCAACGATTACACGATCTCGCAGTCAATTCTTCGCTAAACAGATTTCACTCCAAGGGCAATAAATTCGTGGTGGAGCCAACAGATGATTATTAATTTAGCAGAAACTCCGTTATCTCATATTAGGACCCTATTCCATAACAGGGGACTTACGTTTATATAATAGCAACCGGCGTGATAACACATATATAAGATATCACAAGACTTTTAGCGATATAATTGGTTTAAGCTAAAAAGTCATCAAATTATTACAAGTACACACATTTCACAGATATACAAAATTACTAAAATTATAATATATAAATTATTACGAATTACACGTCTATTTTACAGATATACAATATTTACAAACCAATGCGTGCATTCAGTACATATCTCAATAGAAAAATTCAATATACTTTACTGTCTTTGCTAATCTTTCGAAAATTTGTCGATAATTCCCTCGGGCGTGCGAACGGCGGGTTCGCCCGAGCCTCGCACTTCACTGTGGCCCGCGTCGTCGCGCATGCGCGAGAAACCTGGCCTCCCCCTCCCCCCGTATCGCGGATCGCCAGCAATCGCCAGCACCGCCAGCACCGAGTGTAGCAGTGCAGTTCGGCTCAGTTCGTGCAGGCGAGCTAGACGAGCTCCGTTTACGTCGGGTCGGGCGTGAGGCGAAGCAGTCGCAGCCTCATCGTTCACGGGACTCCTCGTTATCTTTCGCGCCGAGAACTCGCCACCGTCGCCGTCGCCGTCGCCGTCGCCGTCGCCGCGGTAGTTGCGATCGGTAGTGGTAGCCGACGTCGCGAGCCCGCACAAAGAGAGAAAGAGAGAGAGAGAGAGAGACGCCTGTGATCATGAAAAGTGTGAGAGTGCGTGAAATCGACTAGCGTGCAAGGAGCAGCGTATCGTACGGAAACACGGTAAGGAACCGTCCGTCAATTTCTCGACGCGCGTTCGTCTCTGAACCCGAGACCCGTCAATGATCTCCCTCCTTCTCCCTCTCTTTCGTGGTATCGCTCCCGTGATTCGAGATGAAACTCCGAGACAGAGACAGAGACAGAGAGAGAGAGAGAGAGAGAGAGAGAGAGAGAGAGAGAGAGAGAAGGGAGAAGAAAGCGGAGCGCCGGAACGTCGCGCGAGAAAGAGGTTATAAAACCGTCGCATCCCCGCCGCCGCCGTCGTCGGGGGCGATCCGCAGCGAGGCTCCCCCGCGATTCGCGCGCATCCGCGCGAGTCGAGGGTCCGGAGCAGCGCGCTCCGAGGATCGATCCCGCCGTCGCGGCGCACGCGAGAGGTTATGAAGTCGACGCGCGGAGGGGTCGTCGGCGCTCTGCCCCGCGACCGGACGCGGTCGCTTTCACCGTCGCGAGCGAGATTCGCGTCCGCCAGCCCCCTGCCCCCCCCCCTCCCCCTCGGAGTTCGCGAGTCGTCGTCGTCGTCGTCGTCGTTGTCGTTGTCGGCTCGGCACGCGACTCTTCCTCCGCGATCTCGCTCGAAACTCGAGTCCGAGTCCGAGTCCGAACGATCGGCATTAATTTGGCGTGCAGTTAATGCGATTTGACGGGACTCCGGATTGACTCGAGACCGTCTCTCTCGGTCTCGAGGACGGCGTCCTGTCCCGCGGAGGCGCCTGGCCGCCTATCGTCGATCTGTCAACCGACGCGACGGCCGAGCGAGCGATACGACAATACGCGTGTACGCGCGCGTTCTTATCGCCGATCCGCGCGCGCTACTTTCACCATCGTCGCGTGCGCGCGATGCGCGCGGCCGAGCGCGAACGCGAGACACGCGCGGCGATCGGCCTCCTCCGCGAGACCGCGGATTTCAGTGCGCGTTTATAGGTTATGTCGGGCATCGTCGGTTTGTAGGTAACGCGAGGCACCTGGCCAGCGTCGAATTGTGCGTGCGCCTAACTCTCTCGTGACCGAGTTACTTTTTTTGTCGAAATGTAACGTTCCCTCGGCGGTGGAATGCGCGTTGGATCGTCGAGGCGTCCCTGGCGGGAAAAATCTCTATAAATAACTACCAAAAATTGACGTGAAGTAGAAATTTGTAGAAATTTTTTTTATCTTCGTTGAAAAATTTAATTTCTTGTAAAAATATCTACGAAATTGTACCACAAATTACAATGTTCTT
>NW_011967179.1:609666-632925 GCF_000949405.1 Vollenhovia emeryi | reverse complement strand
GTACCACAAATCACAATGTTCTCAAATTAAGAAATTTAGTATTTCATGAAAATGTACAGATTTGTAAAAATTAGTACAAAACTTTACTAGTTTTAAAAGTAATGTCCACTGGGCATTAGTGGGCATTGGTGTACAAGATTTTGGTCGGCGGTTTCCCCCTTGTAGTACCACAAATCACAATGTTCTCAAATCAAGAAATTATTGCAAGTAGTGTTTCGTGAAAATGTACAGTTTTGTAAAAATTAGTATGAGATAGTAGGTTGTCAACGTCCAAATTCAATGACGGATCTAACAATCAATTTTTCGCTAAACAGATTTTACTCCAAGGGCAATAAATTCATGGTGGAACCAACAGATGATGCCTATTAATTTCGTAGAAACTCCGCTATCTTATATTAGGAGCCTGTCTCATAATATGGGATTTTCCTCTACGTGGAAAATGTATACGCGTTCTATCGGTGCCGAAATTCCTATGGGAAGGTATCAGTGATTTCTGGTGCACACATTTGAATAGAGCGATTTTTAATACAAAAAATATGTGCGTGTGTGTATGTACGTACGCAAAAGAAAAAGTTTCTCACTCACATACACATAAATGCACTCGGCACACAAGAATAACGTTCGATAAATGATTTACGTTAGATAAATGAGAAACGAAGTTTGTCTTCTGCGTCCTTCGCAGCAATCCATAATGTATGCGAGGGAAATTAGTGTAAATCAGAATAATCCGTTCTTTGATTCATTACTCGGACACTGAGAGATTAATCCTGCAGGGTCTTAGGGTCTTAGTGTCTAAGGAGTAGGGGGATTATGTACTTCTCGATTGTCCTTATCGCGATTGTCCTCGTCCAAAAGCCCGGCGAGTAAAGAGAGCAGCAAAATCGCCGAGTTGATATCGATATATCGATGACGCTCAATGATCGAATGACGAGTCAATAGCCCCTTAATTTTTAAAAAGACAATGGAACGGGAGCTGCTTTCGCAATCGAAAGTTAATACGGTTTTTCGAGGACAATTTCTGAATAGAGAATTCGATTTCCGAAACAAATTCTCCATTTTGACGAACAGCAAACGTAGATACAATATTTAGGATATCCTTGATTAAAACGGCAAGTTATAATCAAAATTAGGTTTTCAATGTGTACTGCTATAAATTTTTATCGAATTAATTCGAATTAGTTTGATTGTCAAAACCATCATGTCTCAAAGAGCTTTTAACGTCCCGCGGTTATCCAAGAATCTTCGAGTCTGTTGTCTCGAGTTGATGTTTAGTGAAATTCTCTTTGAAAAACTTCAAAAAATATATTTTTATATTCAATCTCTATACCTATCTCTGCTAATCCAGCTGTAAAACGCTGTTAAACGAAGATTTCGGAATTTCTTAAGGTTCTTGCTTATAGCACGAAGTTTCGCTTATTCTTGTTCTTGAGATTCGATGCGTGAGAAGTATTTCGTTATCACTCAATTATTATATGTGTACACTAACTTCGAGAGATTAGCGATACTCTAATAAGCCGGCGAAAAAGAAATGAATCCATTGCAATTTTTTTCCCCGCGTAAAATGCGTAGACTTGGACGAGGCCATGCAAGTTATATTACTTTGTATGTACAGTACGCTGCGTTAATTCGGTTCGGCTAATAATTAGGGATGGACAAAAATTACTTGATTATTTAAACATAGACGCCCTTTGACAATACGACCCGAAGCAAATGAATGCACCGCGCTGTACATTTATACATGTATATATATTTCTGATTTGTGCGTATGGCTGCATAGATGTCATCTCTGGAGCATCCGCGAGTTTACATAAGTTCATAAACGTACATTAGAAATTCGTTAAAGGATGCGTTTGCTCCTCCATCATAAATTTTAAGTTCGCCATGAGAAGCCCGTTGAAACGCCGCTCGTCGCGTTGAAAGCATTAAATTTTCCTGCTGCGTCAAGCGGCTTTCAAACATTTTTATCGCTCTCCGCTGGTCTTCATAATTCTCGCGTTTCCTCCCTTCCCCCCTCCCCTTTCCCCTCCTCCCTTCTTCGGTAGTTTAAATTCCCGTCTCACGCGGTTCGTACCGTGCTTTTTCGACCGGCGCGCTGGGCTGTTGCGCAGAGCTGTGTATCTTCGGCCCGCATCCAGCCGTTGGTGAACGCGTCACGCGAACGCACCGTAGGCTCACCCAGTTTGCATCCCGAAATTCGATTCCAGGAAGAAACGCGCGCCTGTTCGCATTTTCGAGCGCAATTAGCATTTTCGGAACGTCCGTCCCTCTAATTAACCGCGTCGTGCAGTTTGCATATCTCTCTCTCGCTCTCTGTCGCTCTCTGTCTTTTTCTACGAGACGTCACGTTGTCAAGCGACGAATTATGTTGCGATTTTCAAATTGTTAAATCGCTCTGTAACACAGAGAAACGGCGAAAAACGTTGCCCGCCGCGCTGAGTAAAGTACTTGCGACCGTAGCTCTCGTGATCATCTACCAAATGGCAGACATGCACATTTCAAATACCACCGCTAGATAGTATTTTCATCTTTCTCTCCGTCTTATCGTGTCTCTCGATTCTTGTCGGAAATGTATATGCAATATTTTCCGTTGTGCGTTACCGAGCCGCGATGTATCTAGAAGAAGCACGACAAGGGCATCATTTAAAAACCAATATTGGCAACACGAAATATTGACAAACTTTAGATGTTATCTTGGCGTCTTCCGTAAACGGAAACTCGACAGATAACGATTCGGGCGATTTCTCTTTCCGTCAAGTGTACGCATAGATAGTATTTTTTTTTTGGCTCGTTCACGTCATTCTACAATCGCGCGATCAATTGTGCTATCTTCCAAGTCATTGTCGCCGGAGTCTCCAAGTGTTCAGTGGATACTTCGTTCTACATTGAGTATTTATGCACGAATCTTGCCGTCTGAATTTGTAGCGTAAGAATTCGCTGTCGTGTTAAGCCAACGCCACACTATATATTTTATCCTATTTTATCTCTATAATGCCCCAGCAAGACCTAATGCCCAACCTAATGCCCAAAAATGCCCTCGTAATGTCCAGTAGTGCCGCAAATCTGTACACCACAATGCTCTCGGCGGTTTCCCCCACGGCCGCCTGCTTTACGCGTTCGTATTGATAAACGCGTTGCAAACATATGTATCTATTTCTTCGCGCGAATGAATCGCCCGATATTAATTTCATATATAATATTTTGTACTCATTTCGAACGTACTTGATATCGGGCACGGTAAATTTCAGTATCGGTCGCGAGTAAATAAACAGAGCCAATGTCCATTAATTAATATCTAAATAATATCTCATATGCTTGTGATAATCTATACATGTTGCGAATGTGCGATCTAGAAAAACAAATATTATTTTTCGCTACACGATGTATGATTTATTATTCTCATTCATTACATTTCATTGTTATTACGCATTCAGTGCAAACTACTTACGCGCACAGAATATTTTTAATCCCGAGTCCGATAAAGGGGTTCCAGAGGGGTTCCAGTAGGGTGTACAGGCGGGTTCTGGACCAGGAGCTCCGAGGGGGAGAGGGTGAGGGGGTCGCGTGATCATGACGTCACGCGGTCCTAACCATAGACATAATATATCTAGACCGAGCGTTTGCCTTTATTTGAGCAATGGAAGTAGAGGTTCACGTAGAAAAGGGCAGACTCCGTTTTGTGCAATTTCGTTCTTTCTCGTTCGCAAGGCGAACCTCAACCCCCACTGATCAATGCTCGGTCTAGATATATTAGGTCTACGGTCCTAACCCTCCCCTGGGAGGGGAGGACGGTCCCAACCCTCCCTCTCCGTGCAAGGTTAGGGCCACATTGATCACACTCCGTGTGACTGGTCTATTTCCTCATGTGCGCACTCGTGGTCCAATCAGATTCCTTACACGGAAAGACCGGCTAAGGCAAAAATGACTAAAATTAAAATGTTGCCGTATAAATAGTAGGGGCATCTACATTGCTTTGTGTTGCAACATTCGCCAAGTTTGCTGCACAAATTGCACACACTTGTCTCCACTACTTGTCATACCAATGTGGGTCTGGCAACCACATATAGCTGTCCCAAATATTACTATTTATTGGGGTTGTGTCAACCCTAATTAGACATGTGGTAACCATATTGGTCTCTCCGTGCACGATAGGTGCACGGAAAGACCGGCTAAGGCAAAAATAACTAAAATTAAAATGTTGCCGTATAAATAGTGGAGGCATCTACATTGTTTTGTGTTGCAACGTTTACCAAGTTTGCTGCACAAGGCGCATGTGGTTGTCTCCACTACTTATAGGTATGACAACCACACAGATATAGCTGTCCCAAATATTACTATTTATTGGGGTTGTGCCAACCATATCGGTCTCTCCGTGTGGTATCCGGGAATCAACATTAAGACTGTTTATTGCGGTGAATATTTCCATATGCCTCGGTGGTCGTATCGGTTGAAACGCCCGCCTAGTGAGAGGGTGGTACGAACCCTGGCTGCGGTAATATTTCTCGCAATAAATTTACTATGTGAAATATTTAGACTAGCTTTCAGGCTAAAGCCCGTATCAGACTACGGATTGGGATTGGGATTAGATTGAAATTTAACCAATCGCAGTAAAGTTTACTAATCTCAAGTTCAGTAACTTTTACTCTGATTGGTCAAATTTCAATCTAATCCCAATCCCAATCCGTAGTCTGATACGGGCTTAACACCCTGTCGCGGCTCTCAGTCCTTTATTTCTTCAAATTTATGTTTATCGCATTTGAGTCATACGAATTTCATTAATTTCAGATAGGAATCTTATTGCGAAAACCGGTCACTATATTCGAGGTAACGGAATGCTTGTTTCTAATGTAAAAAGGAAGGCATGTAACGCGTGGAATTGTATCTGCGGAGAGTCGTGCTTCGCATTATACTTGGGATGAAGTTGGCGCAGAATTTCGTTTCTAACGTTTCGCGAAATTTGCCCCGACGGTGAGGCAAGAGTTTCGAAGCCGGTTCCGCACTGCGGCCAATTGCGCCTCGAATTCGCTTCACTTTTAACGAACTTGATCGCGCGCATTATGCCCTCGCGCATCGCTCGCTCTTTTATTTTTCCGCGCAACAAGTGAGTGTTGCGTCGACGTTTTCTTTTCCGCCACGTAAACCGGTTACTTTCCCCCTATTTGCCCCTCCGCCCTCCCGTCGTTTCGTCATGTATGCTCGCACTAACAAAACGTCGAATTTTGCTTGCAGCCCCAGACGACGGGTAATGGCGAGCGAGTGCCGCAGCTGCGTCCCGTCCTCCTGAATCTCGTCGCGACGTCAACGAACGTGGGAACGACGGGCCCGGGGCGTCGATGAAGCATCCGCGGGACCGACGCGGGGCCGTCGCACTAATTTCGAAGACGCTCCTCTGCCGGCAGAGATTTCCCGGTGGCGGAAATCGCGCGGCATAATCCTTCCCCTTCCGCGTCGTGGCCCGTCCGCGGCGTACGGGAAGCAATCTCTCGGTCGCGCGACTCCAGAGACCGGGGAACTCCGGGCGCACAGTCGGCGCGGAGCCTCGTTATCTCTTCCGGTCTCCAGATTTTCCGCAGACCCGAGCGTCGGGAATGACTTTTCCGCGCGCGCGCGATACGTCGTCAGTGAGACCGGTGGTGCGTGAAGGCGCCAAGTGATAGCCGAGGAAACGGCGAACGACCGGCGGCGGGAGGTCGCGAGATCGGCCGTATGCGTCGATCGCCCGCCGGGATCACTCGCGGTCGTTGAATCCAAGTCAAGGACGCGGGTGAGCGTCGCGGGGGGGCAGCCCGTGGACACGGGTGGGCGGACTCGAGGTCCCCGCCAGGACTCGCCGGAGGACTCGCGCGTTACACGCAACAGGATTCAAAGTGCGGTGCCCCGGCCTCAGTGAGATGGCCTTCATGATGAAGAAGAAAAAGTACAAATTCTCGGTGGAGGTCGACCTCGAGGAGCTCACGGCGGTGCCGTTCGTCAGTGCTGTGCTCTTCGCCAAGCTGAGGCTCCTGGACGGCGGTTCTTTCGTCGATCATTCCACCAGGTGAGTGTTGCACCTCGCCAGGACACTGCACCGTGATAGCGAATTCGGTTGTTTGCGCTAGAGCGCACTCAACGCTTGTCTACGGTCAATTCTTATATTTGGGGATCGTTTTGAGTATCGTTTGGTGTACTTGTTATCCAGAAAAATCATCCGTGTACCATCCGTACGGATCATTCTTTTTTTGTTAAATAGTTTTGGAACATGTATTTAACCCTCAGTTTCTTTTAACTGCATTGTTTAATTAAATTAACGATATATTGAGTAGGAACGGTGGCGACTACTCATCGAGTTAAATTTAATTTTAACAGCGTGCACGTTGGATTAATGGATGGCGAATTATAGTGGCGAGGTACTATTTTATAAACTTAATCGGTCGCCATACGCCACGGATTATGGTGATTTTGCGTTCCCACCGCGGTATGCTATGAAAGGATTATAATAATCGAGACTGATTTTATTAAGGTACGTTGAGCTCGAAGCTGCGAATTAATAGTAAAATCAATGAATCGTGTTAACGTGTCGGTTTAACGTCGCCTTTTTGTTTTATGGCACCGAACGCACCGTGTAAACTCTATATTTAACGTATATCCACGTGCGAAATAATTTATTGTTTAATACCTTACGGTGTAATGCACAATTTTCGATATATTTCCATATTGTTATATAGATGGGAAATAATATGCTGTTTTAAGAATCTAACAAGATGATTTTTTTAAAAAAGGCACAAAAAAGCCAAGTATACGCGTAGAAAGAACAAACATAGAACGAGCAAAATTTTGGTTAAAAAAGTATATGCTGTTTTAGGAATAAAAACACTTTTATTATACAAATCGTACCCAAGCTATCGATTAAGCGCAGTCTCAAGTTCGTCGGATCAGCCGTTGTTGAGATCCGAAATTCTGAGGGCCCGTCAACTCGCGTACTCGCGTAAACTACACGGTCGGCGTCGCGCGCGTGGTTTAGTTTGTCGCTTATACTTATTGTTAGTCGCTTATACTTGGCGCGAGACACTACCGTGTCTCGTGATACGTCGCTTACACGTGACGTCCCGCGAGAATGCGGCATTATTAATTTGTCGTTATTAGTTAGTATTTACAACGCGTGATGTTTAGCGTTTAATGTTTCATTATTTATATTTAGCGAGCGTTAATCTAGCGGAATCACGTTTCCCCGCCTGTAACGTTGCGGTAAACACAGCGTTGGCGTTTTATCTTGAAAAATGGTTATGACGATTATCAAGATTTACGTCGTCGTCCATAGAACTCGGGGGCTTTCCAGAAATAGATCCCCGACGGAAATAAAGACTTTGAGCTCTATGCCCGGCGTGGTGAACTTTGCATTTTTGCGCTATATAATAACACGTCACGTTTCTATGCACTCGGGAATGCGGTTCTCGGTACACGCTTATTTCACCTCGTTATCCGGCATTGTACGAGTTCCGTTAACTTTCGGATTTTTCATTAATATCGATTAGTCTCACTCGTTGCTCGAATAAATGAATTGCTTCCAGTCGGCTACAGCGCGGACGCGCAGTAAATTTAATGTACATTCTGAAAGAGCGACCGAGAGTTGTGTAAAAAAATTTGCTCTTTTTACGTTGATTCGAAAACGTAATGCACTACAAGTGTTCGGGAGCGGTCGAAGCACGCGTGTATAATTTGATATAATTATAACACTTGCTTGTCATACTGGATCAAAATGACTCAGACTGTGACTTTGATGCAAGATTTTTTTAGTATGCTTAAAACAGGTTCTGCTAGCACCATTAGTGGTACTTTTTATATTTATTTATCATTTTTTTCAAAATTGTCTTAATTTTGTTTTATCATCATCCTACTTAAAATATTTTTTTAAATCATAAAAATATATTTTTCAGTGTTTCAAGTTGATTGCACAATTTTTTCAAATACAATTAATAGTTTTTAAACAGCAGCTCTCATTGAAAATTGGCTTGGGTCAAATTGATCCAGTGACTTCGACAGACTCGAAAAAGGTGTGACAACCAAGTGTCAATACATTTATGGGCTATTAGCCCCACAAGACTGAAATTCGCAAATTGCTCTACAGTTTCTTTCGAGATCTGTGTACCTTTTCGAGTGACTATCCATCGATACATTTCTCTTTTCTACTCTCTTGGGAATTTTTATTACAAATTAATACAATTCGTATGGCTCTCGCTGGGCGGGCGTCTCAACCAATTGGACCACCGAGGCTTATCAAAATATTCATCGCAATGAACAGTCTAATGTTGGTTCCCGAATGCCATGTGTCGCGACAGTATTCGAAAACGAGAAGTGCGCGCCGACTTAAATCGTCAGTCTTAAAACACAGTACACAGTTTTTATTACGTTTCACCTTGTCTCCAAAGGCGACTCGCCGTATCTCAGCAATCGGGAGAAAAGCGCGGGCTATATACTCCCGAGCTGAAAATTTTATTCCCGGCGATGACGCGGAAACGCGCACGTTAGGCTTCTCCGATGGCGAGACGCCGCAAGACGCTTGTATGGAATTTGCGAGCGTATAATGGCCCGCCGTAGTCCAGAGACCTATATTTAGCGCGGCGCGCACAGTTTGCTTTTTCTGATGAACCATTAAAACTTCGTTGAACCAAGCCGGAAGCTCGTTCGGCTTTGGATAGTCCCCAACTCGGAGACTGTTCGAGCTTTAGGGCGCTTAAGCACGATCTTACGCGGGGCTAGAGAGCGTGTGTTGTTAGTAAAACGGATATACATAGTCATACGAAACTGTTGTCTGAATTGTCGTGTACATATTGTTTTTCGGAAGGGTACATCTAGGAAGGGTGCTGTTGATTTTCCTGAATTTAATTGAAATTAAAGAGAGCGTATTTTAATAATGTAGGATGTAGGTTGGGTTGGAAAATGAATCACACGTCTAGGGGTATCTTAAATTGTTCACATATATCGCACAATTATACGTCTTGATCGCTCGGAGTCTCGACTACTTCTGTCGCGATCTTTTGATCGCCAGAAATCGCTCGTCATCTCTTTTCCCTATCTCCAGATATTTTTGTCGCGAACCTAAGCCTGCACTGAAAAAAAAATCTGGTAGCTTCAACCAGTCGTCTGTTAGAAAATGGACGAATCAGAATTCCCTTTAGGATTTACCAGATTTGTAGTAAAGTCTACCAAACTTCTGGTTATGAAATATCTTTCATGGTAAATCCTAAAGGAATTCTGGTAAATCCTAAAGGGAATTCTGATTCGTCCATTTTCTAACAGACGTCTGGTTGAATCTAACAGATTTTTTTTTCAGTGTGGACAAACAGATAGGACCAACGACCGCTTGTCTACCTAATCTAAACACCTATATGTTGTAAATAAGGTCGTGAGCGAGCGTTACATATTCTAGATTTCCTACAGTAAATATTGACCCTGATTATCACACAGCACTAGACTACCGTGGTTGATTAATTAAATTATGACGAAAACCTCGCAAACTAATTAGCAAGAATTTATAAGATAATGTAAGTGTCAAACTTATATCTGTCGAATCTTTATTACGTAACTGTATCGAGGATCAGTTGTATTAGTACGAGGGTGGGTTGAAAAGCTTGGAGCCTAACATGGAAACAATTTTTTTTTCGGTCAAACTCACTTTTATTTTTCGACATGGTCTCCTTTTGAGTCGATACACTTGATCCAGCGATGCTCCAACTCGCTTTAACCAAATAATAGTTGGCGTATTGCTCTGCGAAATAGGCAGCTATGGATGCTATGACCTCCTCGTACGATGAAAATTTCTGTCGTCCAAGCCGAACTTGAGTTTAGGAAATAGAAAAAGTCACTGGAGGCTAGATCTAGTAAATGGATGGGGGTGGTCAATCAGTTCGAACTACAAATTCGTGAATTTTGGCCCCATATTCGATTGTTTCCATGTTTACGAAAATACTAACATTCACTGACACGAACGACTGTCGTACAACAACTGAGAGTCCAATCTGGCTGAAATTTTCAGAGGTATCCTTCAAAGCGTGTACAGTCGCAGTACTGAAGCGGCGACGACAAGTAATGCTTCATGTTCACGTTGAAACTCAAAACTTTACAACCCACCCTCGTGTGATAATAGCGATTTCAAATAATACAATTATTCGACAAACGCGCGCCGCGGTACAGTATAATATAAGCGCTTCCTCGCGAGGTACGTAATTTATGTTGACAATGACAATGCAGCGCGGTAAAGTTACGTAAATCCGGTACATTTGGATTTGTCGAGACAGACGTGCGTTAGATAAACGGCCGCACGTTTGTTACCCGCCGAAACGATCTGCAGCACGTTCGAGATCGTTCATTTACGTTTCCGCAGCTTGTGTTTACACGTTTACGCTAACATTCCGATTGCGATTGAACGGGCGCCAGCAGCGCGCCTCGCGTGACTGTACATCGCGTCGCTGCTTCAACCACTTTCCGCTATTATTTTCGCCTCTTGCTGCCTGCTTATTAAACGCGCATGAACGTAAAAGATTTCTCGGAACAATGCTCCCGCGGCCCGAGCTCTCTTTTTCTATTAATAACGACGAACGCTTCTGGAGCAAAACTCCCGTCGAGTTGATCGCGATCCGAGCCACTTGAAATCGACGCCGGAGAGCAAAGTACAGGGTGTTCCAGGAAGAGAGGTCAATATTCTGGGAGGTAATAGTATTGGTCATTTTAAGCAAAAATGCTCGTATGAATCTATGTCCGATTCCCCACTGTTTCCGAGATAGAGCTACTTGAGTGTCTCGTGCATTTACTTTTTGTCTCTACACTTCCACCCTTCGTCCAACCTCATAAACGTCCGCGGGAATTTACTCTTACACGCCTGTTGACTGTTGTGCCGATAACATTGTAGAAATGTTAAAAACGCCTCGCACATTCGCAAATGTCGAATATGCAGATATGCTGTATGTTTATACGGTTTCTGTGACGGTAGTGCTGCTGCTGCTGCTGCTGCTGCTGCTGCTGTTGAAGAATACCGTCGACGCTTTCCCGCACGCAGAATTCCGAATCGTGAACAATAAATCCCTATCTAAAAAAGGCATTGCGAGTTCATTGTTGTCGCTTTTCCGCGATGTCGATTGGCTCTCTCGAAACTCGATCGAGTGTCGATCTTGTTGCGAGTCGTTCTCTTCGACTCGCGGTTTTGACAGTTTGTATTTAAGAGGGTTATTTTGATAGTTTATGTTTCGATCTCGTTGCGAGTCGTTCACTTCGACTTGCGGTTTCGACAGTTTGTATTTAAGAGGGTTATTTTGACAGTTTATGTAATATAATGTGGAAGAACAATGGCGCGCGCGAAGCGCGCGCTTGTGTTGTTCTAGTATTAGAAATAGTATCGTAGTATTTCTTTCGTGTCAGTAATTTTGCCACTGCACATTCAAATGGCTCTATCTCGGAAACAGTGGGGAATGGGACGTATATTCATCAGAACGTTTTTGCTTAAAATGGCCGATACTGTCACCTGCCACAATATTGACCTTTCCTCCTGGGACACCCTGTATATCGCGCGGCGGCACAAAATCCTACGATCCTAAATGGGATCGGTTCCGAGCCTTTTTTACGGACCGTGGCCTCATCTCCGTGAAAAGAACCGCTGGGAAATCTGGGGCACTCGCCGTACGAGCGAAACTTTTTTTCGGGTTAAATTCGCGAGTACGTACGTACACATGGTTTTTTTTTCATCTGCAAAGGAAGCCCTTTCAATTTTAATCGTCGTCCACGACTTTCCTGCGCGCGTTCAAAGTGCGAAATTAACGGGGTTTGCACTGACGATTAGCATGTCTCTTCTGCTTTTTCCTGGAACTCGCGTCGCCGAATGCTGATAAATCGAAATACTGCGGAGCCCAAAGGGAGCAGAGCCCGTGCTGTTTAACAAAACGAGCCCATTGTCTCTCGCTGGCGAGAGAACTAACAACTGCGATGTTTGTATCCCGTGCATTATGCTGTGACGCATGCTTTCTTCTCTCTTTCTCTCTCCGTCTGCCTGTCTGTCTGTCTTTCTCTCTCTAACGAGTAGAACAATGTTTCTGTCTGTGTGCGCAAGTGAGTGCGTGCGGCATAAATTCCACCATCATTTGTGTAAGCGTTTCTGCTTAACGATGCATTTCACCGCATGGAGAATAATGGTGAAACGTAAAGTATATTTTTCTTCTCAGAAGTGGGATATTCCGAGGTGTTGTTTCTCGCGTGTCATTATCTTTTGAAAATTTGTAACGATTCTCCATGGAGTGCACGCATACAAATGCATAATAAAACCTGAAGACATCGGTAAAGAAACGCGTGCCCGCGCATTTGCCACGTTTTTTTTCCCGCAGCGGCTGTTCCTTCACTTTCAAATTTCCCCGTTTCCGAATATTCGCTTCGTTTCTTTGCCGCGCGATATATTTTTCGCGCCCGTAGTGAAATAACGTAGTCGATAAAACCAGTCGCGCAAAAATGATCCGACTCCTATGACGTATCCCGGTCGCATCCGCGTGAAACCGCTTTTTAAAACCGCTGCTTTTATTTCGGGTATCGGCGCGCTCGCCGGGACACGGGGACGACACTATGCAGCACCTGCATCGGAATGGAGCTTTCATGAAAGGCGCTCCGTACTCCATTAATATCGACTTCTCTCTTTTGAAAAAAAAAGTTCCGTTGCGCGATAATAGCATCGTGCTCATTAAATTGTCCAGTCGTTTTCTGTTTCATCTAAATATATATAGTCTTTTCTCGAATTCCTCCGTTTCTAATTTCTTCTCCACGTTAATTAAACCGCTAACGAACTGCGATCTCGCATCCACGAAGTGAGAGAAACCTAACACGTGTTGTGTTAAACCCAATTAGAATCGTTCGTTGTCACATATTGCGCGTGTTCGCGAATATCTGCAACGTATATAGATTATAGATTTTTTTTTCCGTAAGCGACAAAAACCACAGTTTTAAACGTACGCGCAATTGAAACACTGTGTTTACAAAACGTTACTCTTTATTTAACTTCTCCCGATATTAAATTGTTAGTCACGAAACATAATAAATGGAGCTTCTTTACAACCGAGAGAAATTAAATAAAGAGTAACATTTTGTAAATACAGCGTTTTAATTGCGCATACGTATGAAATCGTGTCGTTTTTGTCGTTTACGGGAGAAGCAGAAGCCGCGTATGCATCGGAACAATTGCACACGGCGTGGAATTTTATGTATAAAACAGATTTGCAGGATTGGTCGAATGAGCTTTTCGTTAATCAATCATTAAAATTTGTATACTTACAATTCCAATAATTAATTAACGAAAAGCTTATTCGCTCAATCCTGCAAATCTGTCTCGCCTGTGCCCTTAATGGCTGTAACGATAATGCAAGTTAAGCGGATTGATCGGTTATTTGCGCGCCATTAATTCCCGTTGGTATTCCCGATACGTTCAGAAAATTTTAATTCAGTTTAATCCTCACCGTCCGACTTGCCGGGCGATTTTTCCTGTCGGCTGCACGCGCAATCTCAAAGTTTCCCACGCACCGACAATGGGATCGCAATACTTTCGCGGAGATAATCCAAAATTGAAGGACATGCTGGGGATTTACAGCACTTAGGAGCTTTCTCTGGTTACTTTTAGGTTTCCTCGATTGTCTTGCGCTCAGAAATTCAAGAAACAACAATACATTCTAGTTGCGATGCGTATAGGCTTTCGCGCTTAAAGCCGGTTCGTTTTGGTGCATTATCATCATCATCTTTATTACACTTTAGCATACAGCCAGAAAGTGGGACTTGGTTTACAAAAAAGTCTTATCCATTCATACCATCCAAACTTAACACGCACCCAATTCTATTTCCTACTCTATTTTACGCTACACACCGTTAATATCACACAAATATCCCCTATATCCTAATATCCTAAGCTTAGTTTGACTATTTACATTCTCCTTCACTTTTATCTTTCTGTTTATCCGTTTTGGTGCATTATGACAATATCATAAGTTGCATGGACCAATATTGTGTCTATAAGAATTATAATACATTGTTGGGTCAACCATAACTTACGTAGTTGGAAGAATTATAAAAATGTGGTTGGCTCCTAAAATGACTACAAATTATAGCGAGATTGTGGTAACTGCAACCATTTCTTTCTGTTAGTGTACTTTTAAACGATTCTATATGGAGCGACTGAGTTTTTACAGAAAAACATAGTTGAAAAAGATAAAGTAAGGTCGCGACAAGGCTTCTGATAATTCTGATAATCCAATCCATTAGTATGCCTATCGATTAGCTATAATAAGTATATGCGGGTATACTGCGTATATAAGATAAATGCATCGTCTCTATGCGCTTATCAAGGGGAAAAAATTATCAATTAATCGGAATAGCCCGTAGAACCGTTTCTCCGACGCAGCCTCGAAGTACCCGCCGATCTGAAAGTTCACTAACAGGAGTAGCGGTAACGAACGACTTGATTAATCGTCCGAGTGTGCGTAAACGATTACTCAGCTACATTTTTCGCAAAGATTCTCCGATTAGCGTGAAAAGTGATTTTCACGGCGGGGTACGTTGCTCGCGCGTGTATTATCGCGTCGGCCGTAGTTTAATGATTGTATTATTAAACATCACCGTGCTTGCATTATACGGGACGCTCATTTAGTCGCCAATTAATCGCGTGTCGTACTCCACTGCGCTTTCAGTCGTGACAAAGAATTACATAGTACGATGCCGCATTGACCCACATTTTCGCCGCGCGTAACACGACTAAATATGACTGTCTCGCGAGTCTTATGTCCCACAATTGCCGACGCTCTGCTCGACTGCAATAATTTTGGAATTAATTTTTCTGATTTTATGCAAAACCGAAGACGTACGTTACCGCACGGGGGTTTTCATTTCATTAACCAAGCCGCACGGACGCGTAGCGCGATCCTATTATCCCGCGAGTGTTCGGGAGGATCTTAACTTCATTTAATTTTAATTCGCGCTTTAACTATTGGAATATTTAAGTTTGACAATTAAAAAGTTTCGCTCAAGGGCCAGCGTCAAATCAGATTTCCGTTAACGAAGTATCGACCGTGAACGTCTTAAGAAATGAACGTAAGGAATGGGAGCCTCCCAGATATTTCGTACATGCAAATTGAATATAAACTCGACTTCTCGGAAGTCGATAGTTGGCACAAGTCACAAGTTAGAACGGAGATGCTACTTTTGCCTTAATTCCTTGAACCTGAGTCATCCCACACAGCACATCAAGGTTTCAGCAACATTGTATTAGCAATAATTCATCGCAAGATTGCAACATTGCCTAAACGCTGCAAAATGTTGCTGCAACACTGCTGCAATCTTGCAGCAACGGTAAAATGTCCGCCTTCAGAAATATTACTTTTATATAAATATATATAAATATAATATATATATATATACACATAATATTAAAAATCCACTTCTAAAAAAGGGATGTAAGTCGATTAGTCGCATATCTCGAAGTATTGTTGCCGCTTTTCCGCGATGCTGATTAGCTGTCTCGCTTGTGCGTGTTATTTGCAGCTGTCAAATCATGCGAATTTTTAGAGAGAGCAAATGGCGCGCGCGAGGCGCGCGCTTGTCCCTTACTAAAAAAGAGATGTTACCAGCGCGAATGTCGTTAATATCGAACAGTTAAGGCCCTTCTCCGCGATGCCGATTGATTTTCTCCAAGCGCGATGTGCTTCACTTCTCTTTTAGGTTCGGAGTAAATGAAGGTTTACAATTTAGAAATACTATAGACATGACAGAACACGCGCTTCGCGCGCGCTGTTTGTGGTCAAGCATTGTGTATTTTTAAGAATTTGTACACACGCGAAGAGAGAGAGAAGTAATTATATGCGCAACGTCACTTTAAAATAAAAAGTAATATGTCACTCATTGATACGAGTCGCAACAGCAAAGTTGTACATCGCTAACTATAATATAATATGTTAAACTGTAACAATACAAAAATGTATACGATTATTATAGACTAATTATGCAAAATCGAAACTATTGTATTAAATATACTTTATATTTCATATTTAAAAAAATGGGTATTTATTAAAACAATTATATAGAATACTGAAAGTCTTCCTTTTAAATATGAACTCACAAAATTTTATACGTATGGTTTTGTCTCTAACACTTATTCGAATCCACGTTCGAATCATTTGAATAAATAAAATAAAAGCACAGAACAGATGATTCATTTTGTACAAGTAGCAAATAACAAAAATGTAAGACACTCACCTTACGATTTCTCTGCCGTTACCCGATGCCGCCTAGGCCTGCACATCCTCTCAGATTTTCTTGTTGCACTTACACTCACAGCACTCACTCGCAAAAATCGATCGCGCGAAATTTCGGATACGTCCGTACGCGATGTAAAATACCGTGAAATGCAGCAAATGACGTTCTTTACTTCCTGCCCGGTCGAATTGCGAAGAACGACAGAGCGAATTACACCGTGAACGCCGAAGTCGCACAAATTTCTCTCCCCGAAAATGGAACAGATTACACGAAATCGATAGATAGTTAAAAGCGCGGTGCGTAAACGAGATGTAATCGCGACAAAGTACCACGGTTTACATTCATGTTTTAGATGAATTGGTCTCGTGAAATATCTATATACACGTTGATAAAGAGCCGTCGCTTCAACATGCAATTCGTTTCTCATTACAAGTTTTAGACTCTTAATAATTAATCGAGTAACATTACTTGTCACTGATAAAGGTGTACAAATCAATAGCGTTTTATCCCTACATTCTTCGCGATCGAGTCTTGGAAACCGGTAACGTAAAAATAATATCACGCACGGAACAACTCTCGCTGCTGCCTGCCGGCTCGACGTTCGGCGAGCGAGTGATAAGTACGGAATTTCCATTACGTAGATGGGCCAACGAATTCTCAACGTTTTTTTGTTGTTTTTCACTCGGCGCGGTGACGTACGATGTTTTTGCGTACCATCATTGTACCTGAAGGTCGCCGCGCTCTCATACGCTCGCCGAACGTCGAGCCGGCAAGCAGTGGCGCGAGTCGCTCCGTGCGTGGTATTGTTTTTGCGTTGTCGGTTTCCAAGACTCGATCGTGAAGAATGTAAGGATAAAACGCTATTGATTTGGACTCCTTTATCAGTGACAAGTAACGCTACTAGATTAATTATTAAGTTTCTACAACTTGTAATGAGAAACGAATTGCGCGTTGAGGCGACGGCTCTTTATTAACGTGTACATGGATATTTTACGAGACTAACTCATCTAAAATATGAAAATAAACCGTAGTACGTTATCGCGGTTTTAACTATCTATCGATTTCGTGTAATCTGTTTCATTTTCGGGAAAAGAGAAAAATTTGTACGACTTCGGCGTTCGCGCTGTAATTCGCTCTGTCATCTTCGCAACTCGAACGGGCAGGAAGTAAAGAAAGTTGCTTATCGCACGTCGTTACATTATGTAAATGTAATTGAAAATTATCTCGATTAACTGTTGCAATTAATAACACCTATTTATCGCAGGAAGTTACGCTCACATAATTTATTTCGAGGATTAGCTTGAATGACAAAGATTGTAAAGTATCGTTTCGTTGCCGACTAATAACTACTTTTTTTAACCGCAGATTACGCTTTCGATGCTCGCGTTGCATTTTATATCGCCAATTCAAAAGTGATTTATCCATTCTTTCGAATCAAAAATGCACGTTGATAGTTTGAGTAATTAGTATGACAGAAAGTCACGCGATATTTGTTAATTTCGTGCGTTTCACGGTATTTCACATCGCGTACGGGAGTGCCGGAAATTTCGCGCGATCAATGATTTTCGCGAGTGAGTGTGTGAGTGCAACAAGGAAATCTGAGAGGAGGAGGCCCGGGAGGCATCGGGCAACAGCGGAGAAATGGTGAGGTAAGTGTCTTACATTTTTATGTTATGTGCTACTTGCGCGAAATAAAGCGTCTGTTCTCTGTTTTTATTTGATTTATTGAAATGATTCGAACGAGGATTCGAATAAGTGTTAGAGACAAAACCATACGTATACAATTTTGTGAGTTTACATTTAAAAGAAAGACCTTTTCAGTATTCTTTATAATTATTTTAATTAACATCTATTATATTTAAAATATATATAATATACAAAGTATATTTAATACAATAATTTCGATTTTACATAATCTATAATAATCATATACATACATGTTTGTATTTTTACAGTTTAACATACATAGTTAACGATGTACAACTCTGGTGTTGCGAATCGTATCAGTGAGTGATAAATTATTTTTAGTTTAACGTGACGTTGCGCATACAATTACTTGTTTGCATGTATACAAGTTTTGTAAAATATACAATGCCCAACTACAAATTGCGCGCGCGAAACGCGCGTTTCGTCATTTTTGGTTATTATAAAAATGATATTCCTGACTATATACATGTTTCAAACATAATTGTATCAATATTTTAAAATAATATTGCTACAATATTACTAAAGTAACAATAACACAATATCTATGTAACATTACACTGCAATATGCAATGTTGCTGCAAACTTCTGTGCTGTATGGGATGTATCGTGAAAAGAGTGATTTAGTTGGCCCGTCTAAAATTAATGGATGATACTACGTGAAATTTAGACCGTGACACGGGCCGCGTGTACAAATTGAAAACGATAATTCTAAATGCGTGATTAAAGCTGCGCGCATTACGAAACGAACAACTAACGCCCGTAATAGAGCGAACGCTCTGAAGGAGTTAATATACGTCATTTACTAATTAGGGCACTTAATAAATAGCATCAGTGTTAAATATCTGAAAGCGAACTGTGTGTTTCGCGGCGAGAATAATGGCCTGAATAATAGCCGGCTCGGCGAAACCGGCGGCAATTAATTGACATTTGAAATCAAAACGACGAGTGGCGAGAGAAACGGGGACAAAGGTGGGGTCGATGCTGCGATAGGACTCCACATTGCATTTAAGACAGTCTGCGCGACGAGGGCGTTCGCGTGTTAATTCAGAGCCAGTAATTCATCGCGAGCTTCGTGCCGCGTTCCGTCGCCTAGAACGGAAAACTGAATTCAACGAGAATTTGTCGGCGAGAACCACTACTAGTTTCTCCCGGCTTTTCGGTTCGCCAACTGTGCGAGAACTTGGCTCGTTCTCGCCAAAATTATGATTATGTACGCCACGAGAAAAAAAATGCATTCAACCGAGAAAATTTTCCTATCTCGCGGTTGCCGCGTAGTTATTTACGCATTTCGCTGCAACAGAGGGAATTATCATTCGGTTCCATTTTCCGGCACGAGAATTAAATTTCGTGTAAAATTTCGAGTAAAGAAATGGACGAGCAAGTGGCACATAATTTCAAATAAAATAATGCTCGCGAGTAATAGCTGCCGTCTAACGTGCTTAGATTTCTTTGCGTTCGTAAAGTGAGTAACGGTGTCTGAGAGAATTGACAAGTAGAATAATACATGTAAATCGAGGGGTAAACCGCTGATCAAAATCACGTACATCAATGTCGACTAATGCCAAGTGGGCATAACTTTATCTTATTATCTTATTCTATCTTATTTAGGGGAGACCGGATCTAAACGGCCCTAGGGATATGTTGCTCGTAAGGCCTTTTGTTTAGTGTTTACCTTGAGAGAAATAATAGACACACAATTGCAAAATGATCCTTTTAAAACAGATACTTTTTCCGAGTTACTTTTTATTAACGCCGGAATAATATTACAGTTAATAAATTAAAAAATCTGATTCAGTAGCGACAAAGTAAATTTTCGAGCCTTCCGAAATTTTCTATTGCTACTCTCTGTTAAATAAAATTAAATGACGTGTTACTACTTAGAATCATTTTTTTTACAAATGTATGATATACTGCAGAGCCCTTAGACTATGTTCATTTTGGTTTACTTGATCTACTATGTATTATCTATCGACAATTATGTACTAGGTTATTTAATTATTTAATTTCAATTTACGCTGATGAAAGCATTGTGTGCTGAAACGCGTCCGCTGTCTTACATTTCAATTGCAACAACACTGATTTAAATATATATTGTATTGTCAACTTTCATGCTCGCAAAATTCGGCCTCCTTTGATTACTTCTATCACATTTTATCTTGTTTTATCGTATTTTATTTTTATAATGCCCCAGCAAGGCCTAATGCCCAGTAACGCCGTAAATCCGTACACCACAATGCCCTCAGCGGTTCACCGATGTAGATCTGTAAAATATACAATATACCCCAATTAAGGATACTCGTTACATTTTTGCGACAGCGGGGAGTTTTATCTCGCGGAGAAGTTTAATCAGATTAAAAAGTTTAATCAGAATTACACTGTACGAAAGAAATGGCGCTGAATTGCACCTTGGACGATAGAATGGTAGACCGAGCTTTTTAATCGGATCAAGATAAGCGGTTCAAGTTAGTGGTAACTGCCTTGTTCGTTGTCCTTAACTTCCGTCAGCTGCGTCACTTTGAACCATGACCTTCCGCGAAATCGTCTCTCAGACCCCTCCGCTCGGCTAACCTCGGAGTGAAAATCCCACGCGACGGTGCGGCGAATCTCCAAATTTACGGTCGACAAGAAATCGATAGAACGGCGGAACGCAGAGCAACGGATAGCGACGATGGGAAGTTATTAGGCATGTTAGTGAAAAATTCTCGTAGCGTCTCGCGTTCTTCTTTCTATTTCCAACGGAGCTGAACAGCAGAAGAGAAATATATCTGATGTTTTTAGACTTGCCCAAATTGCACAAGAACGTGCGCAGGGCGCTCTGAATGTGTCTTTATTTTATCCGCGGGTCCAGACAGTCGGCCGAGATAATTCCTCGTTTTTTTTCCTCTTTCTCTTTTCTAATTACTTTCCTTAGAAGTTGAAATTGAATCAAAGTTCTACGTGGGAGACCGAGAAAAAAAGCACAAGGAGTATCTTTATACGCTTACGATCGCGATCATATTTCTTCGCAGAATACGCTAACGTCGGGTAAAATTTAAGGTAGAAATAAAATTACTTCCCGCTACCAAACCATTGAGTGAGATACCACGCATTGCTCTGGAGTCGCGCTGGCTAGTATACCATTCCTACTTTACCAGATGTGTAGTGAAGTCTAGCAAACTTCTGGTTATGAAATATCGAGCCCTATCGGGCTAACTAGAAATTCTATTTGTTTTAGCCAAAATACATTCTATCATACATGTCTTGCTGATACAATCGAAGCATTTTTCTCAGCGTGCAATCATTTCTTTCTGTCAGTGTACCTTAAATACGAATATATTTGGGACCTTCCTTCTCTGAAATTTGATTATGACCGCGGGAAAATTAGACTTACAAATTCTTGGCGAAGTCACGTTTCACGTTTCCCCCCACGACGGCCGTAACCGAAATATAAGATCGGTATGGGCCGTTTTCACGATCGCGTCCAGCGGGGATTTCGATTCCCGTGGACCATTTACTTGGAGAGCCGCGAGATTTACGAGCGACGCGCGGACGATGGGCAGGGAAAAAGGAAGGAGAAAATTAGGAGGAGGATGGCATGCGACGATAATGGACCATGTCCTGTCGTATACGGTGTGTCCCTGCGTGGAAGTGATCGACCGGCCCGCGCTCGAGGACCTGACATCGCTTCATACGTGATGATGAGGAAACGCCCGATTACAACGCTGCTCCGGCGGCCGCGGCGGGCGTTACATTAATATTTCTGCGTGTACCAACGCGGACGATTATGTTGATGCACGCACGCGCGCGGAGATAGACGGGATATATCGTGTTCCCGTGCGCATATTTGCCATAGGGACGGGAATTGAAAGGGTCGCATAAAGGGATCGACCGCTGCCTCGTGTCTGACACGTTGTAACACACGTATCAATTGATCCGCTTACAGCGTGTCACCGACACCTGTAATCGTTCAGATATCGTTTATCTCGGTAGATAACACCGAGCCGCGATCAGATTACAATATGCGATTTATTTATTTTTCAATTGTTTAACCGTTCATAAACAAGGAAGTATAACTTTTCTGCGCGTTTCATCCGCGGGCAATAACGGGTGCGTAAAAATAAACGTCATTTTTGTTGCACATGCTGTAATTTATCATTTACGACGCGGGGACAATAGATCTGTTTTGTAAAAAAAAAAGAAAAAAAGATGTACGCGAATGAAAGTTCGTAGCGCTTTTGCGAGGCATCCGATTTTTTCACGCTGCTCTAAACGTTTTCCGTGTTAATATTTTCTACGTTATCGTGACGTTGGCAGAATCCATAAGCGCGATACATATTTATACCGGTATTCTATGTACATGCATTAAAGATATAGAGCAGTCGCGACATAGCTTGCCGTATCATCCGTTGTGAGCGAAACGCGTGCGAACGCGTCTCGTTATGCGTGATTGTTATTTGTGCGTGCAAGGGTATTTAATGGCAATTACAACACTTTGCAATTATAATATTTTGCATCTGATATGCCGCCGTACCTTCGCTTTGAGAAATAGTGTAAATTGACGCTTTCGTATTTCCCCCTTAGTTGTAATGGACATTTGATAGTGGCGCGTAATCGAAGGATTTCCCAGGAATATCGGAAACGCAAAATTGATCTTACACGATGCTCTAGCGTAAAGCCCGACGCAGCTTGAAGACAATGTTACGATACCTAACCAGAAGAATATTATTGTTGCTAGTAATTGATTAACAACAGGAAGAAAAGTTATTTAACGACTTTACACTGGCTCGGTGGTTCAATTTAATAATTTATTCCAACGTTTCGACCATCCGGATTGTCCTCTTCCAGGAAATATATATATTGGTTAAAAATTATTAATTATTAACTAAAAAAAATGTCTTATGTGGTTGTTGTGTCGGACGTGCCTTCAAACACAGTTTTCTCCGACTGATACTCAGAGACGGATGACATCTGTTTGACAATGTAATTTTTAACTAATATACAGGGTGTTTCAGGGTAAAGTGTCCTAACTTAAAATATGAACTTAGGACCTCAAAACAAGAAAAAACTTTCCTCTGGAGACATGTCCGTAAACGCTTTGTTTAAGAGATATTGAGACATCTAAACATTTTTTCATTATAAAATTTTATGAAATTGTTATCGGGTTATAATAAATAATTTAATAGTGTGCTTCAAATACTTTATTATTAAAAAATATGAAAATTTTTACTTAATTATAAATTTTGTTCAGAGTGACGGCCTTGAACATTGAGACAGACTTGACATCTGTCTTTGACGGATTTGACGGACCATTGGATTTTTTTGCTTGGGGTA
>NW_011967179.1:600839-608683 GCF_000949405.1 Vollenhovia emeryi | reverse complement strand
ACCCTGTATATATCAATTCGGTACTTTATAACGCGCGAACGTGCTCACTCAGATTAAAATAATTTTTCTGACGATTTCCTGCGTTGACAATGACCTGTGAGTTTACAATAATTTATGCTCTGTGAACATCTATGCACGAGTTCGGTTACTTGATAAAGGATACTTGGGTTCGAAACGTTGCACCATATGTAACATTTTAATTATATTGCCAGTTGAATCAACAAGAAGTTTTATTTCGATTTTATTCATCACTGGTGATTTTTAAATGTACTCCTCTACTGGTTATATGTATTTCCTTGAAAAGGACTGCGATCCGAATGGTCGAAACGTTGGCATAAACTGTTAAATTAAACCACCCAGCCAGTGTAAAGTCGTTAAATAATTTTTCTTCCCGTTATTATGATATCCATTACATTAAATAATACTTTCTCTTCTTAATGCAAAACTGAATAAAACTGAAACATTGTGGAAAAGGATTTTCACCAATGTTGCGCGCAGATTTCTACGATAATTTACCGCGTTTCCTCTATCACGATATTTCTTTCCACGTAAGAATATATAATGTGGCGATTACATTTTCTCGTGGATACCTTCAATTGCGTAATACCACCGTGTTATTCATTTACACGACACGGTGCTGCGGCGGGATCGATTGTTATGCGGCCACCGATACGCAACCGGGGAAAAGCGAAAGCTGCCGGCCGGTCGTCGTCCGAATTATGAATTGGATTCCGCTCGGCGCACGATAGACGAGCGTACAAAGTTATCAGGCAGTAGCTCCGCTCGTTATAAGGACGCTCTTGGGCTCCTCAATTATCGAGCGTGCATAATGCGCGCGTGAGCCGTAATGCACCGCGCTGCATTAGTTGCGGGAAATTGCGAGATTATATCGCGTATTCTGGCTCGTAACTCTCGGCAGCATCGATTCCAATTATCATTATCGTGCACGGCGTGTCGACGACACTCGATGTTTAACGTGTGTACTTGCGACGAGGGGGCGAAGGACGAAGATTTCACGCTTCACTCGAACCGCGACGACGGTGGACTTTGGAAACAATTGATCAGAAAACGCAGGCATTTTTTCCCCCCCCCACGACTCGAACGAGAACGGGGTCACAATCGTGAAACGTTCTCAGCCGGAAAGACGAACCGGATGATAAAAAAAAAAAACAATTGTGATCGTCCCATTTGCATAACTTCAGGGAGGGGGTCATCTCTCTTCTCTCCTCGTTGAACGCGAGAAACTTGTTCCCCCTACGACGTGGAGTACTTCCTCGTTCTGCGAGACGACGCGATCGCTGAGGTTCAAGGTACCGAACTAATTCCGTGGAGAATCCCGCGCGAATTCCCGATTTCCTCGCACGTCGCGAAACGAGCGTTTTCCGTGCGCTCCGCGAATGCACTCCGCGAATGCACTCGCCTGGCCACTCGCAGTGGCTTTCGCCTGCGCAAACTGGCAAGTAGTAACGGTAATTCATAAGTGGGCCGGCACTCGTCCTCGTGAGCAGGGCCACCACTCCATTCTGCGTTCTCGTCGCGGTCACTTGATCGTAATAATCGTAATGCCCGATGCCGCGCGGTGTCGCCATTCACACGCGTATCGTCGCCACCAGGAAGTCACGCGCCGTTCGCGTACACACAGAAACGGCAACTTTTTCCACGCGTGGGCGCCTCCCGCGTCTCGATCGTCCTTGCTTCCGGCGGAACCGCTGCCCGGAGCCTCTCATGTTCGCGTTTTTCGCGCAGAAACGGCCTTATCTTGCCCGCGAATGAATGAAAAGCTCATTATCAATGTGGAACGCGGAATGCTGATAACTTGACGGGAACTTTGCACTCGCTGATTACCTGAATTCGACCCACGGCCTCTGGAAAATTAGCGCAACTGTCTGTGGAACTAAAAATCCTCGGAGTTTTCGTCTTTCAGGCACGGGCCATTGTGTATAATTTCACATCTAAATGTTCTATTGCTTTGCCGGGCAAATGCAATAAACGATAAGAGAAAGGAACGGCGGCGAAGCTCGATAATTCGTAACGTACAAAACATATCAAAATGACGAGACGACGCTTTCTAATTGCAGTTTATTTAATTTAGTAATTATTTCAACGCATCTCTCTGACTCGATTAAAATTCAACGTAAATTTCACGCGATAAAAGGTGCAAGACGAGCATTAATGATGAAGGCAACGTAGCGCGCGTACGTAGCGAAAATGCTTCTCGCTGAAAAAGAGCGAGGTTGCAAGTGTGCTCGAAGTTTTATTTCACGCCTGCCAGGTGAAGGCCGGAGAAGCCTGAGGAGAAGAACACGTTCGGCCACTTCCCATTGATGGATGTCGTCCGGAGAGGTGGCGATCACGTTCGATTTCTCCCGGTTTTCACCGGGCCGTTTTTCGCCGCGTCGTCGGGTCTATCGAGTTTAATCCGACCCGAAACACGTTTACGCATCCGACAATCGATTCCGGCGTTTCAGTATCCGAATGCATCCGGAAATCCCGTATTAGCGAGAGCGCGAAACGTCCAGAGAGATCCGCGCTGTATGTTAACAGTTATACAAAAATTGGCCGATAACGTCGATTCGCTTCGGTCGCGTCAATCATTCCAGTATGTTTATAGTTCAGTGGTATCAATAAAAATATAGGATCACAGTCAACTAGCGATGTATATGCAACGAGTCAATGTAGTCTTAACACAGTTTTGGAGTGTCTGGTATTTCCAAACGCTTGCAGTTTTACTACTAAGTTCAGTAACTTCGATAATCTTTTCCCCTTCGTATATATTCGCTTCACGGAACATTTTTCGAGCTATAGACACTACCACAATGTGCTTCCCTCGGCGGTTCGATAGTCGGGGCTTTAGATATCCGTACATTCCGATTCATTTTGCACCAGTGCCAAATAGAAACACATTTCTCCAGGAAACGTCCACTTTTGGTTGTTTTCCCCACAAATCGTACAATTCAATTCGGCCGTACAGAGGAAATCCGCGATTAACGGGGATAAATCGCCCTACGTTTCCTCTCGCGATTTTTTTCGTCAGTCGCGCTTTAACGACTTTATCGAGCGTGAAAAAACTTCTTGGTAAAATTTTTCATTCTTTCCTCCGTTTCGTCCTCGTTCGCCCTTCGTGTCTCGAGCATTAATCGCCCTCGATTTCTGTCTCGGTCTCGCGTTTTGTCACGTACCGCGCGCGCTTCCGTGAGGATTGACAGACGGACCGCCGGAAGCAAAGTCGTTTCTTTCTTCCACGCGACTTCCTGCCCGATTGAATATTCCCAGCCAACGCGATCGTTTACCTTTGAAAATTGTGACTGTGACGCGGAAGTAGAGCAGACGTCAATTTTCACAGCGGTTATTTCATTGGCTGTGTATCACAACCGCTGCAGCAAGCGGCAATTGTTGAGAATTCGAGGCGTTTCCCAGTAGATCGTTTAATTGTTTACCGGTAGGTCACGTTTGTTTAACGGAAAAACGCGATAAATATTTAAAAATCTGATAGCATGACTGAGATAGCGCAATTAAAATGCGGCAATAAACAAATTTATTTATTAATTTATACCGAGGTCCACGCATTGTATTTAATCTTCTACTGTTTTTGATGTCAATGAGGGTTTTTCTAGCGAATAACGTGAGCTATAATTTATCTTGCATAATTATTATCGCTTAAGCTATCAATATAGAATTATCTTTACGCATGTAGCTTAACATCTCTCTCTCTCTTAAACTTGACCGAAAACGCTACGCAAACAATCCTTTCAATTAAGACGTTAGATGTATTCACAGTTTAATTGAGGTGTCCTCACTGCGTGCTCTTCTCGCTGAAGAACCACACTCCTAGACCTCTATGAATATTCATCGGATCATTCGGGACGCGTCCATCGGTATCGTGGTTAGCTCAGAGCCCCTATTGTTCCACGAAGACTCGCATCGGTGACTTGCAACGCGCGCGAACGGGTTATGATATCGAACTCACGAAACTTAGCGGTTCAATCGGCAGTTCAGAGATTCGGGTGGACGCGCGACGCGAGCAGACGTTTCCCGGAGCCGAATTTCCCAGGACCTTGTTGATCCACCCCGTTCGAGTTCTCGCGACTTCCGAGGGCTGCTTGCGATGCAGCCCGATCCGAGGGTTATTACTTATCTATTACCGACGACGGCGGAAAATGGATGCCGTTTCTTCGTTCGTTTTCAGCCGAAGCTTCAAAGTTCCTGGAAAAGTCGCCTTTTTGTTTCAGACTTTTCGAGGGCCGGAAAGCAGGAAATGCTCGCGATTGAGCGACGAAGAGGCAAGCCAGTTTCCCGAAAGAGTCGCGCGTCTGACATTTCTATTTCCTTTCGCGCGAGATGTAGTCGCGAGCCTCTCTCGAGCGAGGCTCCGCGAGGGCAAAAACATTATCTTTTTTCTGCTGAACTTGGCTGAAGCTTCGAATTGAAACGCAATCGTGCTCGCGGTCGAGCGAGCGAGCGACGAAGGGACAACGTCCATTTTCCGGCATCATTAGCCGGGGAATAAAGCGAGAAGCTCGAGGACGGAGAGGACAAAAAGACAAGTCGATGAGTTTACCATAGCGCCAGTGGCGTGTTAAAGCCCGCCAGGTTCCTCTGCCAAACGATAATCCGGATTGCCGGCATCGATTGCACGAGCGTTCGCCGGCGCTTCTGCCTCCCGTTGACCTTGAACGCCCACGCAAATCTGCTGAACGCAGTCTCTCTGCCCCTCTCTATCTCTCTCTCTCTCTGTCTCTCCAAGATAAATGGCACGAATAGAGGAAGCAAATCGCGAAAAATGAGAACCATTCGTTGGCACGGAATTAATTAGGCCAGATATGATAAATGCTCGGTCACCATAAAATATGCGCAAGCTACATTTGTTTCTGCGATACTGAAAAATATCAAATTATATATTTTTGGCTGGAGAAAATCTTATAAGTCGCCAGAAGTAGTAAAAACTTCAGAAGATCACCAATTGCCAAACTGCTTGCAATTTCCTTGTTAGATCACTTGAGAACGACCGCAAACCATGGTCGAAACGTTGTGAGTTTAAACATAAAAATTTGCCAGATATGGTCAAGTAATCGTCTGAAGTTTTTATACATATTTTTCTTAAGACAAAAAGTATGTCAGGTTGCTTCAATTAAGTTTGAACAAAGTCACGAATGTTTCTCATCGCTTTCCTTTTAATTGATATGCGTAAACGATAATATATGTCGTCTTCCGTGTTGAACCTCTTTGATTCGAAAAGATCTGCAACCTAATCAGCATTGGCGCGCAGTAAAACGACACAGTTAACTGAACGTTTATACCCAAAGGGCGGAAGTAAAGCTAGAAGAATGTAGAGCGTGTGTGTAAAAAGAAGATTGGTAAAAAACTTAATTAAAAAGAAATATGCGTTACCCGGCTAGATGCTTTTTTGCGTGGATTTATATACGTCTTTCTGCTCAGTAAATTACGCGCCATAATAATTTCTTGTGGCATTTACATATCGGTCAATTTCCATACTTATTATTGTTTAAATTAAGCTTAATGATCTTCAGCATCGATCGGATGGTTGATTCGCCCGTGACCCCCTGACCCTTCCATCTTGAGTTAACCTTGAGGCCGTCGCGTAAGCTACAAATCATACTTTTTATTCATCTGAATCGGAAACTGCACTTGGGTGGACGCGACCTGATCTTAACCGCGCGTTTTGTATCTCGCAAAAAGACGCAATGGCGTTCCCGCAGGTGAAATTGCGGGTTCCCTCGAGATCGCGCTGAATTTCATTTGCAGCGGTTGCTTCTTAGCTTCATTGCATTTTAACCGCCTCGGCGGTTCCGCTTGGATTTAAGATAGCGGAGGAGAAGCAATGTTCTTTCTATGCGGTCCAATTATATGCCGACAAGCACAATCTATGGACCACATTGATTTCTTTCCGTATTGATTAATCGATCTTGTGCCTAGCCTTTCGTCAGATTACCTTGAAACTAATGATACGGTCCGTCGTAAAGCATAAAGCTTCAATCGCTGCTTCGATATAAGTTCAATGAAAAACGGTGCGGTAGATAAAAATGCCGTGATACAATAGTTTACGAATTAAAACGAATATTCTGCAGATGCGTACTCGCAGTTTACGTAACAAAGTCGGAACTATGCGGACAATTTTAATAACGCGAAGTCCACTCAATATCGAGAATGCACGTTGTAGGGGGAAAAAAAAAGAATGGAGATGCTATAAAATTTGCAAACAAGAAGTTATACAAGTATTGCAACCGAGCGAGTTGTAATATGATTCTTTTAGTTCTTAAATTATATTTTTATATACCTATTGCGTGCTATCGGATATCTGCAAGCACGTAGGAAAATTTCCTGCGAAAGAAGCATCTCTGATGTCGTATTATCGAATCGAAATATGTCATTTTAAAATAATATCCTAGAACCGGAGCAACATCGGCGAGCCAGTTGTTGAAACATATTCTACAATGCGACGTTTGTTCAACCTTGGCCGATACCTCCATCCAGACGCGACCTTGAAGCACCGCCGGGCAGCACGTGCAATATGAATTCTCGTTGAGGGTTCGCGTCGTAACAAAAATCCGCCGATAAAGTTGACTCGCAAAGTTTCAATCGTGTACATAACTCGCGATAAAATCACGATTACGGGGCTTTACTCGTGCCTGTAAACGTTTATCGTGAGAAAGATCGTTCTCACACCTACAGGAAAAATTTTCCGGATCCAATGCTATTACACTTCAATGTATCACGAAATAGGATCGATATTTTAATTTTTAATGAAAAATTCTAAAATCTAGAATAAGATCTGTATCGTCTTTTGTCGATTATCGTGGCGCCAACTTCGCGCGTTGTAAGACGAAGGGAAAATTTGTTCTGGACGCAAGAGTATATAAACTTACATCTATGTAAGTTACTCTCGTTTCAATATAGTAAGTCAATCTTTTTTAATTCGACAGAGGAGGATAAGAATTATTGATTTTATTTTGATATTGTCTTATTTCTATACTAAATGAGGTTGCGAGAAATATAAATGTGTCAAGAATATCTTTTGTCTCGTAACAGAAATCCTTTCTGAGGGTGCAGAGTCGCCGCATAAGCGACGTAAATATGAAACAGCTGTTAATATGAAAGCGATAACGTATTACTTAACAGCTGGCTATTAGTGGGAAAAATATATACGCTTTGAATAATTCATTTTATATAATTAACGTAAAATAATCGCACGGGGATTATTACATGTAGTTTGTTGGAATCTGTGCAGTTGTCGTTCAGAAATTGTCGAAAGCAATCTTTACATGTGATGTCTCTTTCGATTTTGCTGTCATAAATCTCTTTGATATTTCGTAATCTCATCGTTAATCGTGTATTCCATCATAAATCATCAAATTGAAGGTAACTTTGGAGAAGGCTACTTTCTCCCTATGTTATCTCAATGTATTTCCGTAAAAGTTTTCCCTCGCAAGGTTGAGATCACGCGTATAATAAAGATAAGTTATTGCCGCAACGACGTAAATTATGGACAGATTGTTTTATGTACAACGCTCGTACTTTGGTTGGCAACAAAATTGTTCGGTAAAGATTAGAGGTTTGGCTATACGTTTAAATAATAATACGTGTGTGTGAATAATGATAATATTTTCCAAGAAAACATGATGGCTCTTGAGCGAGAACTTGGAAAAATCGTGAAAGTTAACGTTGTCGCTGATGTTTGTTATATCTGCGGATAAGCTCGATCGAATTCGGCTGATTTCGCATGACACGCGACAACTACTCCGCTAAAAATCTCTGGGGAATCAACATATCCAATCTCTGCTGAGAAGTTACACTCTTAAGGCCTGTGTCCACGACGCTAGGACTTG